>NC_136514.1:75739652-75929652 GCF_053919585.1 Euprymna scolopes
AACCCTAACCCTAACCCTAACACTAACCTCAACCCTAACCCTAACCCTGACCCTAACACTAACCCTAACCCCAACTCTAACTCTTACCCTAACTCTAAATCTAACTCTAACCCTAACCCTAACCCTAACCCTAACCCTAACTTCAACCCTAACCCTAACCCTAACACTAACCCTAACTCCAAGTCTAACCCTAACTCTTACCCTAACTCTAACCCTAACCCCAACCCTAACCCTAACTCCAACCCTAACCCTAACCCTAACCCTTACCCTAACCCTAACCCTAACTCTAACCCTAACTCTAACCCTAACCCTAACCCTACCCTAACACTTACCCTAACCCTAACTCTAACCCTAACCCTTACTCTAACTCTAACCCTAACCCTAACCCTAACCCTAACTCTAACCCTAACTCTAACTCTAACCCTAACTCTAACCCTAACCCTAACCCTAACCCTAACCCTTACCCTAACTCTAACCCTAACACTAACCCTTACCCTAACCCTTACCCTAACCCTAACCCTAACTCTAACTCTAACCCTAACCCTAACCCTAACCCTTACACTAACCTCAACCCTAACCCTAACCCTGACCCTAACACTTACCCTAACCCCAACTCTAACTCTTACCCTAACTCTAACTCTAACTCTAACCCTAACCCTAACCCTAAACCTAACCCTAACTTCAACCCTAACCCTAACCCTAACACTAACCCTAACTCCAAGTCTAACCCTAACTCTTACCCTAACTCTAACCCTAACCCTAACCCTAACCCTAACTCCAACCCTAACCCTAACCCTAACCCTTACCCTAACCCTAACCCTAACTCTAACCCTTACTCTAACCCTAACCCTAACCCTACCCTAACACTAACCCTAACCCTAACTCTAACCCTAACCCTAACTCTAACTCTAACCCTAACCCTAACCCTAACCCTAACTCTAACCCTAACTCTAACTCTAACCCTAACTCTAACCCTAACTCTAACCCTAATACTAACGCTGACCCTAACTCTAACCCTAACACTAACCCTAACCCTAACCTAACACTAACCCTTACCTTAACCCTAACCCTAACCTTAACCCTAACTCTAACCCTAACTCTAACCCTAACCCTAACCCTAACCCTAACCCTAAATGTAACCCTAACTCTAACCCTAACCCTAACTCTAACACTAAATCTAACCCTAACCCTAACCCCACCCTAACCCTAACTCTTACTCTAACCCTAACCCTAACCCTAACCCTAACTCTAACTCTAACCCTAACTCTAACCCTAACTCTAAACCTAACCCTAACCCTAACCCAAACTCTAACCGTAACCCTAACCCTAACCCTAACCCTAACCCTAACTCTTACCCTAACCCTAACTCTAACCCTAACTCTAACCCTAACCCTAACCCTAACCCTTACTCTAACTCTAACCCTAACCCTAACTCTAACACTTACTCTAACCCTAACCCTAACCCTAACCCTAACCCTTACCCTAACTCTGACTCTAACCCTAACTGTAACCCTAACTCTAACCCTAACCCTAACCCTTACCCTAACTCTAACCCTAACACTAACCCTTACCCTAACCCTTACCCTAACCCTAACCCTAACTCTAATCCTAACCCTAACCCTAACCCTAACCCTGACCCTAACCATAACCCTAACCCTAACCCTAACTCTGACTCTAACCCTAACTCAAATCCTAACTCTAACCCTAACCTAACCCTAACCCTAACTCTCACCCTAAACCTAACCCTAACCCGAACCCTAACCCTAACCCTAACCCTAACTCTAACCCTAACCCTAACTCTAACACTAACTCTAAACCAACCCTAACCCTAACCCTAACCCTAACTCTAACCCTAAATCTAACCCTAACTCTAACCCTAACCCTAACCCTAACTCTAACTCTAACACTAACTCTAACCCTAACCCTAACCCTAACTCTAACCCCAACTCAAACACTTTCCCTAACCCTAACCCTAACCCTAACCCTAACTCTAACACTGACCCTAAACCCAACTCTAACTCTAACCCTAACTCTAACTCTTACTCTAACCCTAACCCTAACCCTAACTCTAACTCTAAACCTAACTCTAACCCTAACACTAACCCTTACCCTTACCCTAACCCTAACCCTAACCCTAACTCTAACCCTAACTCTAAGCCTAACCCTAACCCTAACCCTAACCCCAACTAGTACTCTAACCCTAACTCTAACCCTAACCCTAACCCTAACCCTAACTCTAACCCTAACTCTAACCCTAACCCTAACCCTAACCCTAACCCCAACTAGTACTCTAACCCTAACTCTAACCCTAACCCTAACCCTAACTCTAACCCCAACTCTAACACTTACCCTAACCCTAACCCTAACCCTAACCCTAACTCTAACACTAACCCTAAACCCAACTCTAACTCTAACCCTAACTCTAACTCTTACTCTAACCCTTACCCTAACCCTAACCCTAACCCTAACTCCAACCCTAACACTAACCCTAACCCCAACTCTAACTCTTACCCTAACTCTAACTCTAACTCTAACCCTAACCCTAACCCTAACCCTAACCCTAACCCTAACTCTAAGTCTAACCCTAACTCTAACCCTAACTCTAACCCTAACCCTAACCCTAACCCTAACTCTAACCCTAACCCTAACCCTAACCCTAACTCTAATCCTATCCCTAACTCTAACCCTTACTCTAACCCTAACCCTACCCCTAACCTCAACCCTAACTCTAACCCTAACTCAACCCTAACCCTAACCCTAACTCTAACTCTAACCCTAACTCTAACCCTAACTCTAACCCTAACCCTAACTCTAACCCTAACCCTAACCCTAACCCTAACCCTAACCATAACCCTAACCCTAACTCTAACCCTAACTCTAACCCTATCCCTAACTCTAACCCTAACTCTAACCATAACCCTAACCCTTACCCTAACACTAACTCTAACCCTAACTCTACCCCTAACCCTAACACTAACCCTAACCCCAACTCTAACTCTTACCCTAACTCTAACTCAAACTCTAACCCTAACCCTAACCCTAACTCTAACCCTAACCCGTACACTAACCCTAACCCTAACTCTAACTCTAACCCTTACTCTAACCCTAACCCTAACCCTTACCCTAACCCTAACTCTAACCCTAACCCTTACCCTAACCCTAACCCTAACTCTAACCCTAACTCTAACCCTAACCCTAACCCTACCCTAACACTAACCCTGACCCTAACTCTAACCCTAACTCTCACCCTAACCCTAACTCTAACCCTAACTCTAACCCTAACCCTAACTCTAACTCTAACCCTAACCGTAACCCTAACCCTAACTCTAACCCTAACCCTAACCCTAACCCTAACCCTAACTCTAACTCTAACCCTAACTCTAACCCTAACTCTAACCCTAACACTAACCCTGACCCTAACTCTAACCCTAACACTAACCCTAACCCTAACCCTAACCCTAACCCTTACCCTAACCCTAACCCTAACCTTAACCCTAACTCTAACCCAAACTCTAACCCTAACCCTAACCCTAACCCTAACCCTAACCCTAACCCTAACTGTAACCCTAACTCTAACCCTAACCCTAACTCTAACCTCAAATCTAACCCTCACCCTAACCCTAACCCTAACCCTAACTCTAACTCTAACCCTAACTCTAACCCTAACTCTAACTCTAAACCTAACTCTAACCCTAACACTAACCCTTACCCTTACCCTCACCCCAACCCTAACCCTAACTCTAACCCTAACACTAACCCTAACCCCAACTCTAACTCTTACCCTAACTCTAACTCTAACTCTAACCCTAACCCTAACCCTAACCCTAACCCTAACCTTAAGTCTAACCCTAACTCTAACCCTAACTCTAACCCTAACCCTAACCCTAACCCTTACTCTAACCCTAACACTAACCCTAACCCTAACCCTAACTCTAATCCTATCCCTAACTCTAACCCTTACTCTAACCCTTACCCTACCCCTAACCCTAACCCTAATTCTAACCCTAACTCAACCCTAACCCTAACCCTAACCCTAACTCTAACTCTAACCCTAACTCTAACCCTAACTCTAACCCTAACCCTAACTCTAACCCTAACCCTAACCCTAACCCTAACCATAACCCTAACCCTAACTCTAACCCTAACTCTAACCCTATCCCTTACTCTAACCCTAACTCTAACCCTAACCCTAACCCTTACCCTAACACTAACTCTAACCCTAACTCTAACCCTAACCCTAACACTAACCCTAACCCCAACTCTAACTCTTACCCTAACTCTAACTCTAACTCTAACCCTAACCCTAACCCCAACTCTAACCCTAACCCGTACACTAACCCTAACCCCAACTCTAACTCTAACCCTAACTCTAACCCTAACCCCAACCCTTACCCCAACACTAACTCTAACCCTTACTCTAACCCTAACCCTAACCCTAACCCTAACTCTAACTCTAACCCTAACTCTAACCCTAACTCTAACTCTAACTCTAACTCTAACCCTAACTCTAACTCTAACCCTAACCCTAACCCTAACTCTAACCCTAACCCTTACCCTAACCCTAACTCTAACTCTAACCCTAACTCTAACCCTAACTCTAACTCTAATCCTAACCCTAACCCTAACCCTAACCCTTACTCTAACCCTCACTCTCACCCTAACTCGAACCCTAACCCGAACCCTAACCCTAACCCTAACCTTAACCCTAACTCTAACCCTAACCCATACCCTAACCCTAACACTAACCTCAACCCTATCCCTAACCCTAACCCTAACACTAACCCTAACCCCAACTCTAACTCTTACCCTAACTCTAACTCTAACTCTAACCCTAACCCTAACCCTAACCCTAACTCCAAACCTAACCCTAACCCTAACCCTAACCCTAACCCTAACCCTAACTTCAAGTCTAACCCTAACTCTAACCCTAACCCTAACCCTAACCCTAACCCTAACTCCAACCCTAACCCTAACCCTAACCCCAACTCTTACTCTTACCCTAACTCTAACTCTAACTCTAACCCTAACCCTAACCCTAACTCCAACCCTAACCCTAACCCTAACCCTAACCCTAACTCTAAGTCTAACCCTAACCCTAACCCTAACTCTAACCCTAACCCTCACCCTAACCCTAACTCTAACCCCAACCCTAACCCTAACCCTAACCCTTACTCTAATCCTAACCCTAACTCTAACCCTAACTCTAACCCTAACCCTAACCCTAACCCTAACCCTTACTCTAACCCTAACTCTTACCCTAACCCTAACCCTAACTCTAACTCTAACCCTAACTCTAACCTTAACTCTAACCCTAACCCTAACCCTAACTCTAACTCTAACCCTAACTCTAATCCTAACTCTAACCCTAACCCTAACCCTAACCCTAACTCTAACCCTAACCCTAACCCTAACCCGAACCCTACCCCTAACCCTAACCCTAACCCTAACACTAACCCTAACTCTAACCCTAACCCTAACCCTAACCCTAACCCTAACCCTAACTCTAACCCTAACCCTTACCCTAACCCTAACCCTAACTCTAACCCTAACTCTAACCCTAACCCTAACCCCTACCCTAACACTAACCCTGACCCTAACTCTAACCCTAACTCTCACCCTAACCCTAACTCTAACCCTAACTCTAACCCTAACCCTAACTCTAACTCTAACCCTAACCGTAACCCTAACCCTAACTCTAACCCTAACCCTAACCCTAACCCTAACCCTAACTCTAACTCTAACCCTAACTCTAACCCTAACTCTAACCCTAACACTAACCCTGACCCTAACTCTAACCCTAACACTAACCCTAACCCTAACCCTAACCCTAACCCTTACCCTAACCCTAACCCTAACCTTAACCCTAACTCTAACCCAAACTCTAACCCTAACCCTAACCCTAACCCTAACCCTAACCCTAACTGTAACCCTAACTCTAACCCTAACCCTAACTCTAACCTTAAATCTAACCCTCACCCTAACCCTAACCCTAACCCTAACTCTAACTCTAACCCTAACCCTAACCCTAACCCTAACCCTAACTCTACCCCTAACTCTAAACCTAACCCTAACCCTAACCACAACTCTCACCCTAAGCCTAACCCTAACCCTAACCCTAACTCTAACCACACCTCTAACCCTAACACTAACCCTAACCCTAACCCTAACCCTAACTCTAACCCTAACCCTAACTCTAACCCTAACTCTAACCCTAACCCTAACCCTTACCCTAACCCTAACTTTAACCTTAACCCTAACCCTAACCCTAACCCTAACCCTAACCCTAACTCTAACTCTAACCCTAACTCTTACCCTAACCCTAACCCTAACTCTAACCCTAACTCTAACCCTAACACTAACCCTAACCCTAACCCTAACCCTAACCCTAACCCTAACACTAACCCTAAACCCAACTCACACTCTAACCCTAACTCTAACTCTAACTCTTACCCTAACCCTAACCCTAACCCTAACCCTATCTCTAACCCTAACTCTAACTCCAACCCTAACTCTAAGCCTAACCCTAACCCTAACCCTAACTCTAATTCTAACCCTTACACTAACCTAACTCTAACCCTAACCCTAACCCTAACCCTAACCCTAACACTAACCCTAACCCCAACTCTAACTCTTACCCTAACTCTAACTCTAACTCTAACCCTAACCCTAACCCTAACCCTAACTCTAACCACACCTCTAACCCTAACACTAACCCTAACCCTAACCCTAACCCTAACCCTAACCATAACCCTAACCATAACCCTAACTCTAACACTAACCCTAACCCTAACCCTAACTCTAACCCTAACTCTAACCCTAACCCTTACTCTAACCCTAACTCTAACCTAACCCTAACCCTAACCCTAACCCTAACCTAGCTCTAACTCTAACCCTAACTCTAACCTAAACTCTAACCTTAACCCTAACCCTAACTCTAACCCTAACCCTAACCCTAACCCTAACCCTAACCCTAACTCTAACCCTTACTCTAACCCTAACATTAACCCTAACCCTAACCCTAACCCTAACCCTAATTCTAACTCTAACCCTAACTCCAACCCTAACTCAACCCTAACCCTAACCCTAACTCTAACCCTTACCCTAACCCTAACCCTAACCCTAACCCTAACCATCACCCTAACCCTAACTCTAACCCTAACCCTAACTCTAACCCTAACTCTAACCCTAACCCTAACCCTAACCCCAACCCTAACTCTAACCCTAACTCTAACCCTAACCCTAACCCTTACCCTAACCCTAACTCTAACTCTAACCCTAACTCTTACCCTAACTATAACCCTAACCCTAACCCTAACCCTAACTCTAACCCTAACACTAACCCTAACCCTAACCCTAACCCTAACCCTAACTCTAACCCTAACTCTAACCCTAACCCTAACCCTTACCCTAACCCTTACCCTAACCCTAACTTTAACTCTAACTCTAACCCTAACCCTAACCCTAACCCTAACCCTAACTCTAACCCTAACACTAACCCTAACCCTAACCCTAACCCTAACTCTAACCCTAACTCTAACTACAACCCTAACTCTAAGCCTAACCCTAACCCTAACCCTAACTCTAACCCTAACACTAACCCTAACACTAACCCTAACCCTAACCCTAACCCTAACCCCAACTCTAACCCTAACTCTAACTCTAACCCTAACTCTAACCCTAACCCTAACCCTAACTCTAACCCTTACTCTAACCCCAACACTAACCCTAACCCTTCCCCTAACCCTAAACCTAACCCTAACCCTAACCATAACCCTAACTCTAACTCTAACCCTAACTTTAACCCTAACTCTAACCCTAACCCTAACCCTAACCCTACCCCTAACACTAACCCTAACCCTAACCAACCCTAACCCTAACTCCTAACCCACCTAACCCTAACCCTAACCCTAACCCTAACTCTAACTCGAACCCTAACTCTAACCCTAACTCTAACCCTAACCCTAACCCTAACCCTAACTCTAACCCTAACCCTAACTCTAACCCTAACTCTAACCCTAACCCTAACCCTAACCCTAACCCTAACTCTAACCCTAACTCTAACCCTAACTCTAACTCTAACCCTAACTCTAACCCTAACTCTAACCCTAACCCTACCCCTAACCCTAACCCTAACCCTTACTCTAACCCTAACTCTAACCCTAACCCTAACCCTAACCCTAAATCTAACCCTAACCCTAACCCTAACCCTAACCCTTACTCTAACTCTAACCCTAACTCTAACCCTAACCCTAACCCTAACTCTAACCCTAACTCTAACCCTAACCCTAACCCTAACCCTAACCCTAACCTCAACCCCAACACTTACTCTAACCCTAACTCTAACTCTAACCCTAACCCTTACCCTAACCCTAACCCTAACCCTAACACTAACCCCAACTCTAACTCTAACCCTAACTCTAACTCTAACTCTAACCCTAACCCTAAATATAACCCTAACTCTAACCCTAACCCCAACCCTAACCCTAACCCTAACCCTAACTCTAACCCTAACTCTAACCCTAACCCATAGCCTAACCCTAACTCTAACCCTAACCCTAACTCTAACCCTAACCCTAACCCTAACTCTAACCCTAACTCTAACCCTAACCCTAACCCTAACCCTAACTCTAATTCTAACCCTAACTCTAACCCTTACCCTAACTCTAACTCTAACCCTAACTCCAACCCTAACCCTAACCCTAACCCTAACTCTTACCCTAACTCTAACCCTAACGTTTACACTTACCCTAACCCTAACCCTAACCCTAACCCTTACCCTAACTCTAGCCCTAACCCTAACAACCCCTGGAAATTTAAAATCAACATTGGAATTTAATAAATTCTGAAACAAATAAATAAAGATTTTCGTTTAAAAAAATGTCATTTAGATCATTTACAGTAATCCTTCCCCAAACCCGGAATGATTTTCCTTCAAAATTTTTAGTGTAAATTACATGTTATGAATCATATCTGATGCCTTTTAATTGATGAACTTTTTTGTTTACCGTCATTTCCATGAATATAAAACTTTGACTCATCAAGAAAAATTAATTTTTCCACAAAACAACTTTCTAATTCAGACCAATTTTGGGCCGATATAAATCTGTTTTTATGAATCTGTGTAAGCCCGAGTTTTCCCGCAGCCTCATAACATAAAATACTTTTGAACTTGATATTTCTTTATTTTCCTGCATTTTAATGATTCATAAATGTTTGTTGTATAGGAAACACGGTTGATGCGTCACGCTTTGTAATGTTTTCATACCATGCTTATTGCCTGTAGATATACTTCCACAATTTCTTAACAGTTTTCTTATTTCAGAAATATGTATTATTTGCAATTGATTAGTATTTTTACGAAAAGTGGTGTAATTTTTGCTCTTTCATTTTCTGACAGTTTTCCTTTTATTTTAAGGAATTCATTTTAATAAATTGTCACTTTCAATAAAACGTCTTAAAATGTTTAAAATTTTTTTGATGTAATACATTTTTGCTTAATTTCTAAAGTGGTTCCTGATACTATATTTTAGGAATTTAATTAAAAATGTTTAGATTCAAACTATTTATAGATAATTTTATATATATATATGCAAACAATTTTTGAAATGCTCCATTTAATGTTGAAATGTAAGCTTATATTTCAAATTTTTTTTATTAAAGAACGTATCTTTCTCTCATAATTTGTGGTGCGATTCATTTGGCGTTAAATGTGTAATAAGAATATATAAAAGCAAACCCACTAGTTGAAAGACAAATTAAACTTTCAAATGAAGCGAGTTTAATTATGTAAAATTTAGTATATTTAAACAATAAATTAAAAAATACGCATATAATAATGAAATAGAGTTGAAAAATTAAATAAACATTCGGTTTATTTGTTCCTTGTTCTAATTTAGAAATTGCGGAACCCATGGACTTTACTAGCGAAACCCTAAGGTTTCACGGAACCCTGGCTGAAAAGCACTGCTCTACAAAAATAACACCTTAGGAACTCTCAGTGAACGTCTCTGCCGATATTTTTTTCTTCTTAATTACATTTTCACCCCAAGCAAAGCACATTGCACTTTGATGTAGGGGGCTACTATCAGGGACCTAAGTTGCTGGGGTACTATGTAAGGAGTTTAGCAGCAAGATGTCTGTTCACATTACACTTGAACTTCTGCATGTCAGTACAGTTGAGGAAGCAGGAAACTGGAAGAGAATTCCAAAGTCTTGCAGTTCTGGGGAAGAAGCTATTAAAGTAAAAGGCTTTCTTATATCTAGGGATCTCGACTGCGTAGGGGTGGGATTTAGCTGCTTGTCGGGTTTGTCGAGGGTATTTTCGTCGTGGGGTACAAGGGCTTGCAGTTCATCAGATCATCCACCATTAAAATACTTGTAAAACAGGCAGAGGGATGCAACATTTCGTCAATGGGAACTGAAGTTTTGATGACAGTTCGGGACTTATTAGGTTGGCGACTCTCTTTTGGACGCTGTACAGGAGCGACTAGTAGCAGATGCATCCGTCCAAATGTGATAACAATAATCCATACATGGGCGAATGTTAGCCTTATAGAGGTACAGGATAATTACAGGCGTAAGTAACTTTCTAGCACGAAAGAAAGCCCCCCCCCTTTTTTGCAGCAGCCTTACCAATGATCTCAATGTATCTATTCCAACTCCTGTTTCCTGTGAACATTAAGCCAAGGAGCTTGAACGAAGTGCACTCAGGTAAAGTATCTCTAGTCATAGCTATTGGTGGTTGGTAAGGTTTCATGTAATTATTAAAGGAAATGAGCTTTGTTTTGACAGCGTTGAACGTTACCATGCATGAAAATAAGTTTTATTTGTCTAGTAAAACTGATGAGACTATCAACGACCGGAAGAAAAGAGGTAAATGAAACGAATCATACAACTAACAATAAGACGGAATGGAGCCGAAAAAGAGAAACGTGAAAATCAATTGTAACGAATAAAAAAAAATAAATAAAAAAGGTAACTTCACGCATGATGTCTATAAGGGATATTTAAGCTTCTCACTAGTATATTAAAACGAATAACAAAAAGACTGAATGTGCGATTTGCCATTTTAAAGAGGTTTTCATCACTATTGAATCCTTTGTAAAGTCCGAGTGAAAAGCAACGTATTAATTATTAATATGGTTGCCATGGTGACTGTGAAATACATTGTTCTGTAATAAGTTCTATTGCTTTAAAATCGCTTCAATTTCGTTTATATTAAAATCATAATTTTTCATAAATAATCAAATTAATGTTAGCTCTTTTGAAATCATATTTAACGCAATCAAGTCAGTTTTCAAACCCGCATTATATTCAGCAAGCATTGTTCGCAGATCATTAGTTTCACCAACTGTAAAGCTTTGTTATTTCTTTGTGGCGTTTGTTTTTATTTGTTTCACAGTCTTTGAAATACGCAAGATTCAATTACATATAGTTGTTTATCGCTGTTTAGCGTTTGGAATATCAATTAATATTTCATATTCGTTTAATTAAAAAGTAAAGTTGCTCATGCACACCGTTCAGTTTAGTTTGGTTTGGCTGTTTTGTTTTACGGCATATCAACCTTTTTCGAATTATTTTATATCGAATCCAGTAATTTTGGAAAAAAGTTTTATGCTTTATAATTTCAAATATTTATTTATGATGTCTGCTTTTGTTGTTTTGTTTTATGGTATATCAACTCTTTTCGGGTTATTAAATCTTACATCCAGTAATTAGACACATTCTTAATTCTTAAGTTCTTTATATTTTCAAAAAAATATTCATAGAAATGACTTTGGTTATTTTGTGTTGGATTATATCAATAATTTTCGGGTTATTCGTTGCCGAATACAGTCATTTTGGAACCACGAATTTATGCTTCAAATTTTTAAATCTTAGGTTAACAAGAAAGTTCTTGCGGGTTTTTTTACTTTGAAATTCAGATAAATATCTCAGCCCAAACAAAAATTTAACGAAATAAGCACCATCAGAATCAACACACTTTTGCCAACGCAAAACAAGTGTATTTATGCCAGTAACATAAAAATCTTGCGTTCTGGTGGCGATGAAGTCGCTGAAGGCGTTTTTAATATCGCTTGGGATTTTTGAAACATTTCTCACGCAGAAAGTTGTCAATATGCTTAAAAAAGTAGTAGTCGGTAAGTAAGAGGTTTAGAGAGTATGGCGGATGAGGCAGAGTTTCGTAGCCCAATTCCTTCAACTTCTGCAGGGTCGATTTAGCAACGTGCGGTCAGGCATTGTCGTCGAGGAGAATTTGGCCTTTTCTGTTGACTAATTCTGGGTGTTGTCGAATTTTCTGATGCACTTCATCCGTTTATTGGCAGTACTTGTCAACCGTAATGGTTTCGCTTTCATTCAAAAAAAACTGTAATAGATGAGACCGGTCGCAGACCAACAAACAGTCAACATGATCTTCTTTTGATGCAACATCAGCATCAAAAAGTGTTGTAGAGCTTCGTCAGCATCTAACAACTGAACTGAACGTCGCCGGTTATCGTAAAGAACTCACTTTTCATCGCAAGTCACAACCCGGTCGAGAAACGGGTCGTTATTGTTGCGGAAAAGAGAAGATGACACTTCGTTTCTGTTGGCTGTCGTTCAATTCGTGAGACAGGCGTTTATCAAGTCTCTTTTCTCTCTTATAACTAAACGAATTAATGTTTATACAGATGATACTGATCGAATATTAACTAGTGACTTAGTAAAAAGCTTACACAAAAGCATGCAGTTCTGAATTTTTTAGATGAGGAATGAGCGTATTATTTGAATTAATCGAACTACTGTTTCGATGCATAAGTAATATTGAAATAATATCCCATAATGCTTTGCTTAATGATTTTATTGACGAATTATTTTTTTTTTGTAAATTCACTTTCAACTTGATTAAATGATACAAAAATCTTAGAGTGCAGAGTTAACCGATTTTTTTCATTGTCAAACATGGCAACTTATACACCTCAGGGAGGTCAGAGGTTACATTGACTGAAACATTGTGCAAATCTATATATTTATAAAAGTGAAAGTGTGTGTGTGTGTGTCTGTCTTTGTACATTTCACTACACAATAACTTAGTCAATTTTCAGTCTACAGACTCTAAATTGCATATACAGGGTAGTGAGATTTGGCAAAATCTTTGTAATCAGTTTTCTGCCAGAAGTTTCGCTGTTTAAAGGGTCAAAGCTCAACGATTTGACCTTTGAGAACTCTACCAAACTCCTCCGCAAATTTTGGGGTATAAACAATTGAAATTTTAGATATAGGTTCCTTGGTCATGGATCTAACTTGATAACTTGATTTGAGCCTAAAGCAATAAATGTTAAGGGGTCATAATAGGGTTCTAAGTTAAAAAAATTGAAGTCTGCGGTCTCTACGAAATTACTGAAGCCAATTTCTGGTGTAAACATTTGAAATTTTACATAAAGGGTATTCAGAGATAAAGCAAGCTTTTTAATCGGTTTGGGTCGAAAATTTAGCTATCAATATATAAATATATGTATGCATGTTTGCATGTCTGCCTAAAACTTTTGACAGAGGCGACGGGTTTTCACAAGATCAGTATCGTTTTGAAGCTCAACCCTTCCGACGACAAATACCGAAAAATCGGCTAAAAACATTAATTCCTTCACCCTCAACTGGGCACTTTTATACAAGGAGGGGTCGTTTTTTTTCGCCGATATTTTCGAAAGTCATCCCCTGTTTTCGATTGACTAGCCTTAATTTAAACCTAAGTCGCTTCCAGTTTGGTGGTGAGTGTAACAGCAAAGACGTCACGTTTTTTTTACGTTCGTTTCCTTCTTCAAGCCTGCCTTTCTACTACCACTTTTATTTTGCTCAACACACACCTCCAAACACCCAGGCAACACCGGGCACCCATGCTAGTATTACTGAAAATGTGAACAATTGTGCGATTTATCCAAAGGTAAGGTAAGATCTTTAAAAAAAGAATTTCCCTGTTAGCAAACTGTACATAATTATCATTTTCTTCTTTATACTCATACTTGTGAATAATTAATATTAATAATTAATAATTAATATTAATAATTAATAATTAATATTAATAATTAATATTAATAATTAATATTTACAACGAAAGCCAAACAAACAAAAAACATGAAACTTCTTAAAAGAAATCTTTTAACTGGCTTAAAATTACCATTTTAGAAGTGGTTCGTTCATTTCGTATGAATCAGATGATTCTTTGTTGGCATTGGTTTTCCTGATATCTTTATAGTTAGATTCTAGAAAGATATTGGATATTTACGAGAAAGACCATGTAAAGGTTGTCAGCATCCCTAACTGAAAGTGTTTCTGTAGCACGCACTGGAGTCGAGCTTGAAACACCTTGGTTTTCAGTGTGTGTTGTTCACTGCTTACTCAGCCATTCGCCTCTAACTCAACTTTAGATACCACAAACCACTTCCTCCCAAATGTTTGCTTGCAGACTTATACCACACACGATGATGTCTGTGATAATCATCCATTTTCATCCCTTTTCATGTCCGTCATGGTTTTCTAAGGTGTAGGAATCTGAGCTTATTTCTGCTATACGAATAAGAATATGTTCTCTTCAACTCTATAACAAAAGCCTTGTCGAACCATGTTTCCATGATACCATGAAAATTGCCTCTGTGTCTATCAGTGTTCAAGAATGCTGGTCAAAGAACCGACCCTCAAAATCATTACCCCATCAGTCTCCTCCCGCTCTGAGGAATCACTGATGAAACCCAGAGTGAAAACTCCAAGTGAGTACATAATTGTAATGTAACTACTGTCACCTCCCAGAATATAGGCGATTCAATGAGATGCAAAGCGAGATCACGCTGATTTTTTTTTTCATTAGATCACGAAAGTAAAGCAACGTTGAGCATGGTTAGTACGAGATTGGTGACAATTTGGAAATATCAGACGTTGTATATATATATATATATATATATATATATATATATATATATATATGTTTACAAACAGTCGGTTAGAGCACTGTAAAAGTGGTGGACGGATGTTTGTTTAAAATAGACATTCAGACAGGTTATTTGCGGGCATCGCTTCCATGGTCGAGTGGGAGAACTGCCGACTGTCAACACGACGGTTCTAGGTTCAATCCTTGGCTTGGGAGAGGTGCTAGTCTAGCGACACTGATGAGTCGTGATACAACGAAACAGGACTGTATGTCGATGACTACAAATATATATATATATATATATATATATATATATATATAAACTGCGACATAATACTGGCAGAAACGACAAAAAAAAACTAACGTCATCATCTTCCTTAACCTAAAAAATACATGCGATTAGTGAACATATGTGAATTTTATTTTAAGAACTTTCTCTATGGGAGCGATCCAACTCAACCTGTCGAGAATGAATTCCGCAGCAGAGGTCAGGCATTATTAACAAAAAAAATAATGAGTTCCTTGTATGTATACTCACTTGGAGGCTGATGGGAAAATGTCACTACTCTATGTACACAAATAATATGTAAAGAGTCTATTGAGTTGTCTATGCAACTACTATAATTAAATATTACATTGGACTTTTCTGAATTTTTTTAGATGAGGATTGATTATCCGTATTATTTGGATAATTCCAACTACTATTCTCATCTTGAGTGTCATTTGCACACCGTGTCGGTTCGACCTTTTTCAGGTGTATCACGTCGAATTTGGGAATTTTTCTGTCGAACTCGGTAATTTCGAACAGAACCTTTATTTAATCCACGAGGGAAGCATGTTCTATATGTGGGCAAAAAATCTTAAGTATTTCGCAGTTCGCTTACAAAATACTTAGGACTTCTATCCAGTCGTGGCTTATGGCTTAAGTTGTCATCTTTCACCAAACAATAAAATTTATCTTCCTTAAGCAGGGTTGGATGCCGTTGCCCGGGCACGCAATAACGCTTTAACGAATAAAATAATTATATCTGCCCGGCATTCTCCAGTGTTTCGGGAGCCTCAGTCCCCCCCCCCCAGTTGGGAGACCAATCGCTTCCTAGGGTGGTTACGTCACATATGATTGCTTTCAGTAACCAACCATTGTTTGCGAAAATAGTTTATGGGAAATTTTGGGTTGCTGACGGAAAGTCACCTAATGAATAGGTGATGTGGCTTACTATCCAATCAGGGCGAAACAGATTATGACGTAATGAACAAGGATTCGTTTGATGAGAAACCCAGCCTTAGCCCGACCTTACCAAACCCTCCATTTATAAGACACCGAGGAGCAAGGAAAAATCAGTTCAGTTGAGTTTGGAGTTGTTTTTTTTTGTTGGTCACCATTGTTGAGAGCCCGCATTACTGTCCCCCCCCACCCGTGTAAAAACACTCGTTCTCTGACCGACGATAAGCAAGAAAGACTAGGTAATCGAAACAAACAAAAGGTCCCTTTTAAATAATTATCAAGTGACTACCAGAAAAAGAAATGTAATATATCTTTTATTTTGATTTTTTCTCTGTTATAATTATCATTTTCTTTTTGTACTCAGACTTGTTAATAATTAATATTTACAACGAAAACCAAGACTTGCGTCATAATCGATTATTCATCGTTTGTCAACTTGTGAAGTGATCTTTTTCAGCAAAGGGCCAGCAAGAGAGAGGATCACCGACCTACCGCATTCATCATCCGGCCTGCAGCATCATATCAACCGTGTCATCGTACAAACGGCTGAGACTGCGCCATTAGACTTCTGTTAGTGCTCGAACCGAACCACCCAAAACTACAATTGTAACTGGTGGACACCACGGTCTTATTCGTGTTATATCTTAGCTGAGGGAAGCTGGGACCCCACCATATTATAACAGAAATATTCCCGACTTTGAGAAAATACACTTGAAGAAGATTTGGGGTTACAAATAACACTCAAGATGAGTACAATAGTCCGAATCATCCAAATAATACGATTAGTAATGCTAAAAACCATTATCAAATGTTATATTTGCAATTACTATTTAAAATACTATGAAATAATATATAAACATGCAACATAATATATCAGCCCTTTGAATCGAACTGCATTGAGAGCAGACGTGAAACTTTGTCTGATGTTGTCCACCCTAGAGACTGCACAAGCAGCATCTTTATGAGACGAATGTATTCGCCAATCATTTTTATAACCAACGGCTGTGCTAAACAACCAATGAAAACGTCCCAAAATTATTATAAAAATTGTCGAATTTTGGATTCAATCAGTTCGCCGTTTACTGCGTCACGGACCGCATTTAATTCTTAGCCGCCATCTTAGTTACTGATCTGAACTACGCCGCCATCTTGGTTACTGATCTTAACTACGCCGACATCTTTGTTCAACACAATATCTCAGAACTTAAGAGGTTTACTACGCCACGGACCGCATTTGATTCTTAGTCGCCATCTTAGTTACTGATCTGAACTACGCCGCCATCTTTGTTCAACACAATGTCTCAAAACATAACAGGTTATGGGCCAGCACGTTCCACTGCGCAACTCTTGTTTCAAAACTTAACAATCTTAAATATCAAAACATGCTGAGAATGATTTTGGGAGCAGGTACCGTGTAAAGTATCAACAAATCCAAATAAGTTGTGATAGTTCGTAACGGACTATTTTTTCAGGTCATAGATTAATTTTATAGAGTGTAGTTTTTTCAAGGGCGATGACATTTAAAGTAACAACTCTATTTTCTTTTATTGCAGATTTTAAAATTATCGGTTATTTTGAGTCCAGTGTGATTTGGCAATTCAACATGTGGTTTCAGCAGAACAGAGCCACATGCCACACAGCACGCGATACGATCAATTTACTATGAGAAACATTTGATGAACAAATAATTTCACGAAATGAACCTGTCAAGTGGCCACATCATTCATCAATAACCCCATTACATTATTCTATTTGGCGATATGAAAAGTCCTATGTCTACGCTAGTAAACAAGATGCAATACACCACTTGGAAGAAAACATTCAACGTGTTATTGCCGAAATGTGTACAGTTTGTGAAAATTGGAGCTCTAAGTTACGTCATACACACGCGAGTCGCGGGAGACATACGCTCGAAATTTTATTTAAATTTGTCTAAGAAATAAAACACATATTTGTGTAATAAAACTATTTTTCTTCAGTGATTTATTTTAATTTAAAGTTCGCCGCCTCTAATAAAGCATCCTGTATCAGTAAATATAAAATGCACTCTTAGCGTTTTCCGCTTAAATGATTTTTAAAACTCACGCGTGATCGAAAAATAAAAATTCTATTTAAACTATAACGTGACAGAACACAGCAACTGCTATTTTGAACAATCGCATGACAGATGAAACAAGTGTTCTGTCGCCATGTCACTAGTAAGGGTGCTGGAGGTAAAAGTTTCGTCTGGGCTGACTTTATCCGCCTGATAGTTAGGGACCCGAACCTTGGATTAACCACTAAGGAGGCTGTCCTATCAGCAGGCGCAAAGTACTGGGACTGCTGTATTGCCATTTGGTGAATGGACTCTGGACCATGCAGTAGTCTCTGGTGGGGTCTCTCGATGCCATACTAGTGGGTAATTGTTACGGCTTTACCTTTTCATGTGCAACAAAAATATTTCCTGTCTTTTTCTCTCTTACTTTCTCTCTCTGTACTGCTCTAACCAAGTATGCCGACCTGTTCCACACATCCCAAAACCTCAACATGAAACATCTCCATAAAAAAACTCGAATAAACCTAGAACCCCATCTTCCAACGTAGACCCCTACTACCATGTCTCCTTCTCCAACATAAGGGGCCTACGTTCCAACCTTCTAGAGGTTGAAAGCCAATTACAGGAGACGAAACCGGACATATTCTTTCTAAGCGAAACTGGAATAGGGCCGACCACTTCCCTAGATGAGTTCATAATTAACGGATACTCTAACTTAACATCTAAATCTGACCCCCAAGATCGCCATGGGCATGGAATATGTGCCTGCATTAAAGATAGCTTCCAATGTGGCAGGGATATCTCTAGAGAAGATCCTAATTTACCCTATATGTGCTTCCTGGTTGCACTTGCTCACACCACTGCATTTATATTTGCCCTCTATCGGCCGCACAACAGCGAAGTTATTATCTAAGAGCATATCTGAGAAAATAGACCACATCCTGTCTGCAAATCCCTCGGCTAACATCAACATCTGTGGTGACTCCAACGTCCATAACGTGGAATGGCTGACCCTCTCAAATAAGGCGGACGAGGAGGGTAGGTTCTGTCATGATTTTGCCATTGCTAATGACCTCACTTAGATAGTTGGCGAGCCCACCCGTGTGCCCGATACACCCGGTCAATATGCAAGTCTCCTAGACCTTTTTCTCTAAACTTCCTCTGAGCTATGTTCATGTTCCGTTTTTTTTTTCGTCTAGGATCCTCTGACCACTCCGTCGTACCAGTTAAGATAAAAATGAAATGTAATAAGTCCCCAGACGTACCCCTCCACCGTACTGTATACTGATACTCCATCGCTGACTGGGATAGCTTCCGTACATTTATATCTGATCTACCTTTTCATTCCATGTCTGAAAAGGATGTGTCCTCTATAGTATCAGACCTAACCGAATGGTTAATTGTAGGCATAGACCAATTCATACTATCTAAAAAATTCCAACAAAAATCTACCAGCCAGCCAGCCATGGTTCTCCCCAGAATGTGCGGCTGCCATCGCGCACAGAAATCACTTTTTCCATAGCTACCAACTTAATAGATGCACTGAGACTAAAGCTGCTTTCAGGAACGCCAGCAACCACTGTAAAAGAGTTATAAAAAATGCAGGAGAGCTATATGCCCAGTCTGTTAAATCCAAAGTAGCTGATCACCGGCTTGGTTCCCACCAGTTTTGGCAAATAACAAATAGGATCCTGAACAGAAGTGTGCGTTCTATCCTAACCATTATCAACGGACAAGAGGTCATCTCGTCAGCTTCAGACAAGGCCAACCTATTTGCCAAGAACTTTGCAGCTAATTCTACCGTATGCGACGAAGGCCATCAACTTCCCACATTTCCTCCTATAACACAGAACACGCTAGGTAACATACACATATCTGTGCATGAGGTCGCCAAGCTAATCAAGAACCTTGATTCCAGTAAAGCTACTTGATCTGACGGCATCCCAATTATAGTGTTAAAAAGATTCAACCAGAACTTGCTGCCATACTTACGAAACTGTTTAAACGTTGCCTTAATGAGAAGTGCTTTCCAACACCCTGGAAGACCTCATCAGTATGCCCTGTATTTAAGAAATCAGGTGATAAGTCATCTCCCTGTCAGTACAGACCAATAAGTCTCCTGTGTATCATGAGTAAGTTGCTGGAATCCATATTAAATAGAGAAATAGTCAACCACCTCAGCAGAAATAACCTTCTTAGTGACACGCAGTATGGTTTCTGTTCTGCAAGATCTGCCGCAGATGTGCTAACGGTTATATCTCATAGTATTAGTGAATCTCTTGACAAAGGCTTCCACTCTAGGGCAATTGCTCTTGAAATATCAAAGGCCTACTTCACAAGATCTCCAGCTACGGTATTACTGGAAATATTCTCTCTATCATTAAATCATTTCTCTGTGATAGGCTCATAAGAGTAGTGGTTGATGGACAAAAATCAGAGGCCTGCAGTATTTATGCTGGAGTCCCTCAAGGGTCCATTATGGGCCCAACTCTCCTCCTGATCTACATCAATGATCTCCCTAAACACATACTTAAATCATTCGTTGACATCCATGCTGATGACACGACCATCTACGGCAACACATCAAAGGCTGCAAATGACAAAGTTCTCTCTGATTCTCTCTCCTCTCATCTCGAACGAGTGGTTCAGTGGGGGAAGACGTGGCTGTTTACCTTTAATGCATCTAAAACCAAACTCCTATCTTTACATCATCAACGCTCTGATCCCCATCTGGCATCAATTGAAATGGATGGTTCTCGTCTAGGAGAAGCCCCATGTTTTGACAAGCTTCAGGGCTTGACCTTTAATCCTGATCTGAAATGGAACGCGTACATCAAGTCTGTTGCCAAGGTCGCTGGAAAGATGGTGGGTACCGCTCCAGAAGATATCTCACTACTAGTGCAATTCTCTATCTATATAAAAGCCAAGTACGTCCAAGGATGGAATACTGCTGCCATATCTGGGCAAGAGCTGCTAAAAACAGCCTATCCTGCCTTGACAGAGTACAAAATAGACTTCGTGGCTTAGTGGGGGATGCCCTTTTCTCTACCCTCAACCTCTCCCACAGAAAAGACGTTGCAAGCCTATCCTTGTTTTATCGTTATTTCCATGGCAGGTGCTCGTCTGAACTCCAATCTCTGGTCCCCCCTCGCCAATCTTTTACGAAAAACACCCGTTATCTATGCCTAAATCCAAACGTAGATTCCATGCACAAAGCTTCTTGCTTAGAACCGCACGCCCGTGGAACTCTGTTCCGTCTGCCTGCTTCCCTCTGACTACAACTTGGATGTCTTCAAGTCCAACTTAAACAAATTCCTGATGAACCGCCCCCTTAAGTAGACACTTTATTCAATCTCCACACTAACGTACTGTACTTACAATAACCCTTATCCCTGAGTGGCTTCCGGGCCTTGATAAGTGGTGACCACCTTGTAACAAAAAAACGTGACAGACCAAGTAAAATTCTGTTTTAAATCAAATCGTGAGAAAATAATGCAACATTCTATTCCAAAATGATATCAAATAGAACAAGTGGAGTGTGCATGGTCCGCCGTGAGTGCACAGTGAACGCGGCATAAAAAATGACTAAGTTCAGCATTGCCCCCCCCCTCCCATTTAGCCCCAAAAGTCCGCAGGGAACGTTAAATCTTGGTGACAATGAACAAACGATGCAGTTTTGGGCCTTAACATATGTACATTTGAGTTCTGCATCATGCAAAAACAGAAATGACTAAGCCTATCATTTGCCCCCCCCCATTTAGCCCCGAAACCCCAAAGGCCTTATCATATTTAAATTAGACTCCAGCCACATGCAAAGAGTACACAGAAAATTTTGAACAAATATGGTAAAATAGTTCCAAAATGGATTGTTTTTATTAGTCTAAAAGAGCCCCTGGGGGCACACCCAAGAGTTATCGCGAAGTATAGACAAACAAAAGTATATAGAAATCAGTTAGTTACAACTTTTCAGAAAGTTTTATAAAAATCCAAGGCATCAATTTTTTCAATAAGCCCTAAAGCACAATTTTTCAATAAGCACAAAAGCACAATTTTTTTTCAATAAGCACAATTTTAGACATTTTAACCTGAAAGACACCCCTAAGGGGCAACCGGAGTTTTCCTGCAAAATACGTTCTATTATTTTTTACTCATATCATGTTTAATGTTTGTGTAAAAATTAAAAAAAATTCCAAGGCGTAGTTATTGAGAAAAGTGCGTACAGACGAACGGACAAATGGACAAGAGTGAATTTACAGGTCCACCCTCCTTTTGTCGGAGGACCAAAAATGAAAATGCTATTTTAAACTAACACATGTGTCATAACGGCGTCAATAAACGCTCAAGGTTGTCATTTGTAGGGAAGCACCGGCACTCGAACTTGAAACTCGTCCGATAGGAAAAATAATACGAAAACAAGAAGATGAAGATACATTTAGGCTTGCGTAAAAACATTTATGTTGTTATGTGGCAGTAAAATTATCTCGCTCACGTGAGGCGCTTGCCATTCGAGAAAGACGACGGACAGAGAAAATACGACAACTGCTTGAGGAAGAAACGAGCGAGTCGTGGAAGAGACAAAGCCTCTTAATTTCAACACAGAGAGTTAGAGTTCGACATTTTTTCTTTCTTTTTTCTCTACTTTGAGAATAAGCCAACGTTTCGTCTAATACAAACACAACGTCGACGTCGAAAGAATTTACGTGACTAAAACAATATATATATAAAAAATCGGTCAACATGACAGACTAACAAAAACTGCAATCTGAATTGAAAGTGTGTCAGAAAATACTTTATCAAACGATTTTGTTTTGCAGATTTAATTTATCATGACATGTATTCATTGGGCCTTTGTCAAGCTTTATATCGACCACTTAATCGCACATAATAGTGTCCCTAATATGTGATAGTATACTTTATTTGTGCTAATATGATTTTTCATTTGCATTTAGCAACAGACGTATATCTTATCTGAGTGTAACATTAGCTTCTATGATGAATATATCAATAAACTAAAAAGGATACCCGTCGTTGCCCATAATTAGATGGTGATCATCTAATGCATCACACCATATTTTTATTCTCATCGAAATCGGTGAAATTAGCCATTTTTAATCAAATCGATTGATTGCCTGCTCCAGTTGGGGACCCAACGTGGTGCACCGGAGGGAAGCTTCACATGCCCCCCTTGTAGTGACTTGGTCCACAGTACATTGTAGTCTACATTGCACTGTAGAGAACATACTGTTAATCTTACTATATATTTTTTTATATATAACGGCTTGAATTCTCACAGAAGAGATGCTGCGAGTTTGTATCTGATGTATCGTTATTTTCATGGAAGGTGTTCAACTGAGCTTCAATCTATGGTCCCCCCTCCCCAAACTTTCACAAGAAACACTCGTCTAGCTGTACACACTATCAATAATTCCCCCCACTCTTTATCTGTGCCTAAACCTAAACGTAGATTCCATGAACAAAGCTTCTTTCTTAGAACTGCACGCCTGTGGAATTGTCTTCCGTTTTCCTGCTTTCCGGCTGACTACAATATGGTTGTGTTCAAGTCTAACGTAAATAAGTTCTTGATGAGCCGTTCTATATAAGTTATCAAATTTACCAAATTTTCATTACTAATGATTACTATATTGTCCAATGTCTACTGTACATTCTTTAACCCTTATCCTTGAGTGGCCTCTTGGCCTTGATAAGTGGTGATGCCTATGTAAAAAAAAAGTTTAAAATGCAAAAGTTAAGTATCATGCTTTAGTTCTGTTGTGTAAACAGAATCATTCATTTCAAACGCGCCTCTGTCATATTAAAGAGCCTACGACTGATTTTTATAAGTCTGGCCTTACTTGCTTCTGCGGTGATAATAACTTGAATTTAAGTTTAAAATAAGAATGTCAAATATCATAGTGCAATTGTGCTTTACACAGAAAGATTAACTTCAAACGCGCCTCTGTCATATTAAAAAACCTACTGTTGATTTTATATGTCACGCCTTTCCGCTTGTGTGGTAATAAAACTTCTTAAATGCATTTGTGATGTATGGTTGTGTAAGGTGTTTACTTTGGTCCAGATAGCCTGTTCCCTCTTTCATCGGATTATTTCGATTATCAATTATCGATACTTATCGAAGACATTCTGACGCAAAACATATCTAAAACACTGTCAGATACATAAAATACCTTCGTGTGAGATTTCAGAAAAATCGGCCCAACTGTTTTCGAGCCGATAGGGAACGAACGCACATACAGTCAAAGACACAGACACATAGACAAAGTTCCTTTTTTACAATGGAGATATATAGATAAACAGCGGCTAATATTATAGTGTTTTTTGTACCAGTATCCGACGTATACGAAGCCTTCAGCTGATATCTCGCATTATTCGGCAGGTGTCCAATTAGTTTTTCTTCTTTAGAAAAAAATAATTTCCTTATTGTCAAACGGCTGCACGCATCAGCACGTTTCGGGAAACAAAGGATTTACAATGAAAGAACGAAATCTGGTATGTTTGTATTTCAAAAGTCAAATACAAGAATGACTATGAGAAGGTATGTTGATGCCGATAAAATATAACAAATAATACAACAGAAGAAAGAGGAAAAGTTTCATTAAGAAACAAATAAAAACAACAACAACAATCACAGCTCAATTCTTAAGATGCGGCTATTCAATCTATGCGATTAACAATGAAAATCCCATCATAATTACAACTAGGGCGGTACAACTCCAAAATATAATACTTCAAAATTGAAAACGACCACGAGAAACAGACGTTTGAGAGATGAAAAAAAATATTCAAATTTAAACGGAATTAGCAACAACGTTACTATTTTAAGCATAACCGTGACAGATAAAAATCTTATATCAAACTTAAGCGTTACAGACAGATAAAAATCTTATATCAAACTTAAGCGTTACAGACAGATAAAAATCTTATATCAAACTTAAGCGTTACAGACAGATAAAAATCTTATATCAAATTTAAGCGTTACAGACAGATAAAAATCTCATATCAAACTTAAGCGTTACAGACAGATAAAAATCTTATATCAAACTTAAGCGTTACAGACAGATAAAAATCTTATATCAAACTTAAGCGTTACAGACAGATAAAAATCTTATATCAAACTTAAGCGTTACAGACAGATAAAAATCCTATATCAAACTTAAGCGTTACAGACAGATAAAAATCCTATATCAAACTTAAGCGTTACAGACAGATAAAAATCTTATATCAAACTTAAGCGTTACAGACAGATAAAAATCTTATATCAAACTTAAGCGTTACAGACAGATAAAAATCTTATATCAAACTTAAGCGTTACAGACAGATAAAAATCTTATATCAAACTTAAGCGTTACAGACAGATAAAAATCTTATATCAAACTTAAGCGTTACAGACAGATAAAAATCCTATATCAAACTTAAGCGTTACAGACAGATAAAAATCTTATATCAAACTTAAGCGTTACAGACATATAAAAATCCTATATCAAACGTAAGAACGCCACCATTAGTCAGTGTATGGAGTATTGCGGTCACATTTGGGCTGGTGCATCTGCTACTAGACTCTCACTCCTGGCTAGGGTTAAAAAATAAATCGGCAACCTCCTGAACAGACATCTAAGCTTCAGCCTTTGTCCCATCGACGAAATGTTGCACCCCTCTGTCTGTTCTACTAGTATTTCAATAGCGAATGCGTTGACGAACTACAAGCACTTGTATCCCCTCGACGTAAATACCCCTGACAAACCTGACAAGCAGCTAAATCCCACCCCCTCACAGTAGAGATCCTCAGGTGTAAGAAAGCCTTCTACTCCAATAGTTTCTTCCCCAGAATTGCTAAACTTTCGAACTCCCTTCCGGGATTCTGCTTTCCCAACTGTACTGACATGCCGAAGTTCAAGTGTAATCTAAACAGACACCTTGCTGCTCATCTCCTTTCATAATATCCATACAACATGTCCCCGGTAGTAGCCCCCTACATCAAAGTGGAACTGTGCCTTGTTTGGGGTTAGAATGGATTAACAAAAGAAAAAAAAAGGAAAACTTTACAGACAAGCTAACATTTTTGAAATATCTCATTCGGTCTGTTCTGTCTGGGTCATACAAGTTCTCATTTTTGATTTTCAACAACACAAAAAGGCTTTCTGTTACACCAATTTTAAACATATATATTTAGAATGAAATAATATTTATTATTTTACAATGTAATACATAACAGTAAACTTTTAGTCTGGTAAAAATGGGCAAACGTTATAGCCTGTTGAATTAGGATGAGTGTTCCATGCCAAATATATACGGTAAATGCGGTATTGTGGCGACTAATCCGCATCAATCCCGATTAATCCTGTAAATTGAACGGATACCATAATCTTTAGTTCGCTGTACAATGTACATCATCCTTAGTTTAGCAATCGTTAATAGTGTACATTAGGTAGAATTTGGAATATTTAAGGGGTTGGTTCAACAAGAACTTGTTTACATGCGACTTGAAGGCTACCATAATATAATCGGCTAGGAAGCAGGCTAATTGAAGAGTGTTCGGTCAGTTCTAGGAAACAGTTGTTCGTGGAATCTGGGTTTAGATTTAAACACAAATAGAGAGTGGGGAAAATTGTTGATAGTAATTGTAGCCACTTAGAAAAAAAGCGATACAGGCCAATGGAAATTCCATTTAAAAATTAAGCGTTACAGATCAATGAAAATCATTATTTTAAATAAGGCGAGACACACCAATAAATAAACTTCTTGAAAATATGGTGTGACAGGCCAATGAAAATCCAACATCAAAATAATGCGTTACTGACCAATCAAAATAATGCGTTACTGACCAATGAAAATCTACTTAAAATTTAACCTGACAGACCAATGAAAATCCTTCTTTAAAATAAGGCTTGATAGACCATTGAAAATACTACTTAAAAACAAGGAGTAAGACACCAATAAAATTCCCGCATCAAAACATAGCGTGACAGACCAATGAACATTATAAATAAAATTTTAAGGTACCTGACTGAAAACATCATACGTTAAAATTAAATGTGACAGACCAAGGGAAAGATTATTTCAAGTTATAATGTAGCAGAGGACGCATCTAAATAGTTTTTCGGTGATTATCAAAGGGACACAACTCTAGAGAATAAGAAAGAAAAAAACCAAGATGGCTGACTCTGCACATTGTTTGATCAAAGTTGTAAAATAGACATGAGTGATTTTCTATTATTTCGATGCCTTCCGGCGTTGATAACCTATTTACAAGTGACATTTTAATAGTCCAGGCAGGTGTTTCACTTTTAATTAAAATGCCTATTGTTCTTTTTTTTGTTGTAGACATTGGCCCTTTAAAAAATCACAAGTTGAAACGATGCTCGTGACTAACCGGTTATTTCAGTAAGTTAATGGAAAAATAACCGTAGGGACTATAGATATTGAGAATAACACGTTGACGCACCGGTTGTCGTTAGATCATCAAAGTTCAGCAACATTTAACCTGGTCAGTATCAAATGGGTAGCCATTTGGAAATTCTAGGCGCTGTGTATGAAGAAGACAACTCTCATCCACGACAGTCCTAGACGATATCATGGGTTGCCTTTTTGTTATGTATTTGCTGCGCTTTACAATCTATATAATTTTTAACACCTACTTTTGTCGCTGGGTCAAGATATATACACACTGACAGCGAGAAGAACACAACACAGTTGATCTATAAAAAATATTGTTTTTATTTCACACCGAGAATTCAGTTTTTGATTATAAGTAAATACTGGTGTTTATAAATTTCTGTAGGCGATTGAGGTGTTATCATGGTGTTAGATAATAATATGGTTAAAAGTTAAATTAGTTATAATTGATCGATCTATCTGTCTACGTATCTACTTATCTATCTATCCAGTAATATTATTAAAATAGTTTAGATTGGGAGTTATTTATTGTTTAACTGAAGATGCTTACATAAGTTAGCTAAGTTTAATAAACAAAATGACCTTCAACAGTGGCGTACATGACAGAGGACACACTTTAGTGAGACGTGCGCTTTTGATGATGACATAACGGAACTGACATGTCAAGACGATTAGATTGAGGAATTAGAGTTTGGTCAAAAAGTGAACAGACGTGCTTCAAAGTCCGGGAGGCAGAGCTAGAAAAAACAAGAATGTAGACACGTACTGCAGACTCCTTGTGAAAATCACTGAGACAGCTGAAATAAATTTTAAAAATATAAAGTGTTGTTCTGTGGTTTCACAAAAGAAGAAAAAACAGGTGTCTCAATCGGTTATGGTGTTGGTCGTTGCATATTTCATCCCAGAGCCCAACAGTGAAGACAGAAGAACTCGAATAAAAGAAAGGAACGAAGCATCTATATTCTTCTTCTTATAAAATATGATACCTTAATGTAAATCCGAACTGTAATACATCCCCGTGTGATAATGCTTCTATACAACAATTTATACGTGTATGTCCTCTCCTGGCTACCCCACAATGTAACAAGCCTTTTTTATATATTTGCTCCGGTTGTTCTATATTTGTTTTACAGTGTATATAATTGTTAACACCAACTTTTTCCGCTGACAGCGAATAAAACACAATGCAGTTGGCCTATAAAAATATTGTTTTTATTTGACACCGACAAATCAGCTTTTGATTATAAGTTATAACTGATGTTTGGACATTTCTGTTGACGTGTGAGGTGAGTGCGTGATGGGTCCAATTTTGGTGCTAAAGAAATGTAACAGATTCGTTTCTCTCTGATCGACTTTCTCTTTGTGTCGATTTATTTATATAAACATTCTATTCCTATTGGAATGTTTTATATTTCCCATTGGAATGTTTAATATTTACCATTGCTATTTTTCAATCCTTTGACAATATCTATTTGCAGTAGTTTCTGGTGGGGCTTCTCGATCCCATATTAGTGAGTAATTGTTACGGCTTTACGTTATCATGTGCTACAAAAAATATTTCTTCGTTTCTTTTTCTCTCTTACTGTCCCTCTCTGTCCTACTCTAAGCAAGTCTGTCCACCTATTCCACAAATTTCAAAAAAAAAAAAAAGAAAAAAACACCATGAAAAGTTTCCAGAAAACAAAAACACACGATTAAACTCAAATCCTCAACTCCCAACGTAGACTCCTACTACCATGTCTTCTCCATAATCACGGGGTCTACGTCCCAACATTCCAGAGGTTGAAACCCAATTACAGGAGACTAAACGAGACTTATTATTCCTAAGCGAAACTGGCATTGGCCCGACTATTTCCCTAGATGAGATTGGAATTAAATGATACTCTAACCTAACATCTAAATTTGACCCCAAAGATCGCCATTGACATGGAATATGTGCCTATATAAAGGATGGCTTTCCATGTGGTAAGGACATCTCTAGAGAATATCCTAAATTACCGTATAAGTGCTTCTGGGTTTCACTTGCTCACACAACCGCGTTTATATTTGCCCTGTATCGCCCCCACAACAACGGAGTTACTATCTTTAAGAGCATATCTGAGAAAATTGACCACATCCTATCTGCTCATCTTTCGGCTAGCATGCACGTCTGTGGAGATTCAATGTTCACAATATGGAAAGGTTAACACACTTAAACAAGACAGATGATGAGAGGAGGTTTTGTCACGATTTCTCCAAACCAAATTGTTCGTGAACCCACCCGTGTGCCCGATACTGAAGGTCAGTATGCAAGTCTCCTAGATCTTTTCCCAACAACTTGCACTGAGCTATGTTCATCTTCTGTTTTGCCTCCATTGGGAATTTCAGACCACTTTATTATATCAGTTAAAATAAAAGCGAAATGTGATAAGTCCTCTGACGTATCTCTCCATCGTACAGTATATCGATACTCTATGGCTAGTTAGGATAGCTTCCGTTCATTTATATCTGATCTACCACTGTGCTCCATGTTTTAAAAAAATGTATCCTCTATAGAAACAGACCTGACGCAATGGTTATTTGTAAGTATAGACCGTTTCATTCCCTCGAAAAAATTCCAGCAAAAACCTTACAGCCAGCCAGCCGTGGTTCTCTCCGGAATGTGCTGCTGCCATTGCGCACAGAAATCACTTTTCCATTGCTTCCAACGTAACAGATGTACTGAGACTAAAACCGCTTTCAGGGCTGTCAGCAACCACTGTAAAAGAGTAATGAATAAAGTGAGAGAGTTGTATGCTCAGTCCGTCAAGTCCAAAACGGCTGAGCAGCGGCTTGGTTCCCATCAGTTTTGGAAAATAGCAAACAGGATTCTGAAAAGAAGCGTGTGCTCTATCCCGACTATCATCAATGGACCTGAGGTAATCTCGTCGGCATCAGACAAAGCCAAAATCTTTGCCAAGAAATTTGTAGCTAATTCCACTTTTTGCGACCAAAGCCCCCCGTATTTCCTGTATCAGAAAACACGTTATGCGACATAAAATATATGTGTGTGATGTTGCCTAGCTAATAAAAAACCTTGATCCCAGTAAAGCAATTGGCCCTGACGGCATTCCTATTATAGTGCTCAAAAAGCTTCAACCAGAACTAGCTCACATACTTACAAAGCTGTTTAATTTTTGTCTTAAGGAGAATTGCTTCCCAACACCATGGAAAATATCACCGGTATGTCTAGTATTTAAGAATTCAGGTGATCAATCATCTCTCAGTACAGACCTATAAGTCTCCTGTGTGTCATGAGTAAGTTACTCGAATCTGTGTTAAATAGAGAAGTAGCCAACCACCTCAGCAAAATAACCTTCTTAGTGACATGCAATATGGTTGCCGTTCTACTAGATCTACAGCTGATGTGCTTACGATTATTTCTCATAGGATTAGCGAAACCCTCGACAGAGGCTTTCTTTCTAGGGCAATTGCTCTTGATATTTCAAAGGCCTTTGATAGGGTATGGCATAAAGATCTACTTCACAAGATCTCCAGTTATGATATAGCTGGAAATGTCTTCTCAATTATTAAATCATTTGTCTCTGATAGGTTCATAAGAGTAGTGGTTGATGGGCAGAAATCAGAAGCTCATAGTATTAATGCTGAAGTCCTTCAGGGGTCCATCCTGGGCCCAACTCTATTTATGATCTATATTAATGATCTTGCAAATCAAAACCTTAGATTTTTTGTAGACATTTGTGCTGACGGCACTAACATCTTTGGCAGCACATCGAAGTTCTCTCTGATTCTCTTTCCTCTTATCTTGAGCATGTGGTACATTGGGGAAAAAGTGGCTGGTTACTTTTAATGCATCTAAAACCAAGCTTCTATCTTTGCATCATCAACGTTCTGATCCCCATCTGGCATCAATTGAAATGAATGGCTCTTGCCTTGGGGAGGCTCCATATATTGACAAGCTTCTGGGCTTGATCTTTACTCCTGATTTGAAATGGAATACGTACATCAAATCCGTTGCCAAGGTCGCTGGGAAAATGATGGGATCCTTCTATCGATCCAGTAGATATCTACCTACTGATGCAATTCTCTACCTATAGAGGAGCCAAGCACGTCCAAGGATGGAGTATTGCGGTCACATCTTGGCAGGAGCTGCTAGAAAGACCTTATCCTGCCTTGATAGAGTTCAGAATAGGCTTTGTAGCCTAGTGGGAGATACCCTTTTCTCTTCCCTGCAATCTCTTTCTCACAGAAGACACCTTGCAAGCCTGTCTCTATTTTATCGTTATTTTTATGGCAAGTCCCTTTCTGAGCTCTAATCTATGGTCCCCCCTCGCCAAACATTCACGAGAAACACGCGTTTAGCTGTAAACACTATCAATAATTTTCCCCACTCATTATCTGTGCCTAAACCTAAACGTAGATTCCATGAACAAAGTTTCTTTCATAGAACTACACGCCTGTGGAACTCTCTTCTGTTTACCTGCTTTCCAGCTGATTACAATATGGCCGTCTTCAAGTCTAACGTAAACAAGTTCTTGATGAGCCGTTCTCCTTAATTAAGGAAATTTATCAAATTTACACCGATAACGATTACTATAATATTGTCCATTTGACCGTTGTACACTCTTTAACCATTATCCTCGAGTGGCCTCTGGGTTTTGATAAGTGGTTATTCCTTTGTAAAAAAAAATCCCCTCACATACTTGTGTGTTAAATCATGCATTCCATTAGACAATGGTGGAAAGTCCCTCATTCCTCACATGGAATCCATCTGCTTGTGTGCAACTAATCGGACTTTTCTCTTCCCGGTGTCGCCTGTCAATATCCAAGATTTTGGCAGCACATAATGAACGGAATTCAATCTGCTAGGGTTAAACTTTCTCTTCCTGTAGATGTACGAGGGGCGTGCAATAAGTAGTGCCCCTGACCCACTTACAGTCTAGCTGATATTTTGCATGTGCAATATTTTATATCTCTACGAGTTATGTGCAATGTGATCCGGTTTTTGTATTTGAAAGGACGCACACCACAGGAAACTTTTGATGAAATGAAAGAAACTTATGGTGATAATGCCCCATCATATGACCTTGTAAAACGCTGGCATCGTGAATTTAAACATGGCCGGAAGTCTGTGGAAACAGCTCCCAGACCTAGTCACCCCCCTTCTGCCATTGATGAGGCATCTGTCCGTCAAGTTGAGGCTGCCATTTTGGAAGATCGGCGCATTACTATTCGCCAAATAGCCCAAGATGTCAAGATTAGTACAGGGTCTGTGGAAACTATCATTCATGACTATTTGCATATGCATAAGGTGTTTGCCAGATGGATTTTCAGGTTGCTCACACCATTCCAGAAGCGGGAACGCATCGAGTGCTCGAAGATGAATTTGGAGATGTGCCAAGAAGATGAGTCAAAGTTTTTCAAAAGACTGATTACACAAGATGAAACACTATGATCCAGAGACCAAAGCCCAGTCAATGCAATGGAAGCACTTTTGTTTCATGTAAGTAAAAAAAAAGAGAATTAGTTAAATGAAAATGATATGAGATAAAACGAGAATCGAACTCTGTAGATAAGTTTTAAAGAACAATAGATTTTAAATGGAATGTCCAGTTAAATTGTTAATTCTTTTAAAATATTTTATAAATAAAATTTTGCTGGAAAATCTATTCACATTCTTAGAAAGAATGCATTATAAAAATATCGGTTAGAGAATTAACAAGTAGATTAAATTCCTTTGTAAAACAAAGAGAATGGGAAATTTCCTGGTTGTCAGAAATGGTTTCAAAACGTGCAAATCGCGCATGTTTGAAACACGTGAGTTGTGGTCACGTTTGCCAGACATACGTGTGATGTCATGGCAGAAATGATTTCTCAATATAGGAAAGGGTTCGAAGAGTTAACGAGAAGAATCAGATTGAGATCAGAGAATCAGAGAAGCAGAGAGGATCAGACCGATTCTCAGTTAGAGTTAGGAGACGACCCTCTTGGAAGCAGGAGGCGTAGAAGGAACCATATAACGACTTTGAATTCCTGAAGTACAGAATCATTTCCGACCGGTCGAAGAATAAACTATCATCATGTTTTTTTTTATAACTGCCGTCTTCAACATGTATCTACTATCACTCTGTCTCCTCTCTAAATGAACATTTAAAATATGTATGTTGTCAACTACAAGGAACATTTAATAATATATGTATAGGCCGTCACGTAAATAATATGTACCCCCCTCCAAACCGGATAATATAACATACATTTATTTGGTTGCCGGACCTCTTTTTTATTCAACAGGAATAAATTAAAAACAAATCGAACTTGGTGTTACCACGATACATAACGTAAAGTTTCATTGAAAGAACAAAGAAAAAATACTAGACGAAGAGAAAAATAGATAAGCACACACACAAGATGCAAATTGTAAAAAAAAAAAAAAGAATAAAAAGCTAGACACATGCACATAGTGAACAAAGGTGTACATTACCACAAAAAGAAATAAATGTTGATATGGTGCAAAGAAAAAAATAACAGAATAAATTTCTAAAAATCACACACAAAGAGAAATGTGTGTCTTCCTGAAACATGAAAATATATGATATTTATTGATAAAATTGTTTGTTTTTAAAAATATATGCACACATACACACAGAAAATAAATGTGTGTCAGTAATGTTATTGTAAATGCGGGTCGAGGCAGATTTTGTTTAAGTTCAGCTGTCAAACATTTTTTTAACAATTTTGTGTCAAAGTCGAAGGTACTTTTAAAATCTTGTGATATTGTAAAGTAGAATGAAATATGCTTATTAACAAAAAAAAAAAAAAATGCAGAGAATGAAAAGTATTTTTCTGTGCATAGCTAAACTTTTCAGCTTTCCAGTCGTATTATTTTTTGTTGTTTTGAAAAAAAGGGACAATTTTAAATATTGACTCTATATAGATACTTAAAAAATAACTATATATTTTTTCTCTGTGTGTTCCAGTTATGTATTTTAAGACTTTTGTTGTTGTTTGTTACGAAAAAAAATTTTTCAATGTAAGTTTAGTGTAAATCCAGTTAAATGTATTAATGATGTATTTTGTTTTGAAAATGTTATGTTGGAACAAATATTGTTAAAATTGTCTTAAATGTATGTGTTATTGTATTTCACATCAGGAATTCAAAGTTTTAATTAAATATACATTATAATCAAAAGAAACAAGTAATAGGAAAATAAATAAAAGTGAAACAATAATTAAGACGAATGGTTGGCTTACAAATCAGTTAGAATTTTAGAGAGGGGCAAGATAAATTACGTAGACGGTTTTCAGATGTGATAAGCCGAAAGAAAGACATTTTTTTTGACAATTGATTTTTGTTTTTTTTATGATGCCCATAACATTTTTCGCAAGAAGAGTAACTTGCTAGGGAGATGATAAGCACTAGACGTGCCCCTATTAGAAAAATACAGATGGGAACCTGCGATATTGTGTAATTTTTAAAGCATGCTGCATGTAACGGCTTCGAGCAGAGGATAAGCAACCCATGTCATAGATGTGCATTCATTTCGATCTGCTCCGAACCACAACACGTGATAGAGATGCGTCATTATATTCATCCATGCATAAAACCATGAATCGTTTAACATGCACTAGTACCCGTTAAATATTTTCGAAGCCGATGCAGTTGATGTCTCCAGAGATAGGAGATGGGTTCATCGATTTCAACGTGGCTTTAGAAATGTGAGTGATAAAGCGCACTCCAGACTTTTACGGAGCTTGTCAACAGTGCATTGAGAATGGTGGTAATTATGTACAGAAATAATTCCTGGAGCACAAAATGCAACTTGTTTTAATGGTATCACCCCATCTTCGTAGCTCTTCGACGTTTTAGTTTTTAAATTAAAAATATTTACTTTCGAAACCAACCGCTTATCATAAAGACAGGAATATGCCAATGTTATTAAGAATTTTGCATGCCTGTTGTTTATCATAAAAAAATACAGTCATCACTAACCCCAACCCTAACCCTTACCCTAGCCCCAACCCTAACCCTAACCCCAATCCTAACCCTAACCCTAACCAAAACCCAAACCCTAACCCAACCCTAACCCTAAACCTAACCCAAACCTAACCCTAACCCTAACCCCAACCCTTACACCAACCCTAACCCTAACCCTAACCCAAACCTAACCCTAACCCTAACCCCAACCCTAACACCAACCCTAACCTCAACCCTAACCCCAAGACTAATCCTAACCCTAAACCCAACCTAACCCTAACCCCAACCCTAACCCTAACCCTAACACTAACCCTAATCCTAACCCTAACCCAACCCTAACTCTAACCCTAAACCACACTCTGACCTGACTTGTGCAGCAAAGGACTAAATATGTAGCAATCAAAACAACGTTGAAAGAATTTACTAATCAAAAAGACAGAATGTTACACTGCAATACCGACAAGAACAAGATGTAGTATCTGTTCTAATGCTACGCTTAGTCTATTCTCTCCTCAGTCAGTGAAGTAGAAGTTGTTTTGAACTAAAGCAATGTTATTTGTTTTTTTGTTTGTTTGTTTTAACCATGTTTACTCCTTATTGTGGAGTTGGATTGCCCCCCCCCCACCGCATTAAATATCAACTTGAGGTCAAGCTTCGCACTCGTGGGGATGTATGTAAATATGAACACCAAGAAAGAAAAATGCCTTTTGGGGGGGGGGCTGGATTTTCTTAACGTTAAAAACAGATTTAATAAATTATGTATTTATTGCCCTAGCAGGAAGGCAAGTAAATAGGAACACAGGGGAGTCTCCATTTTTGATGAGCTGGATTTTCCCCAGGTTTAAAATCGATTTTGTGCCTTTATCTGCACCTATAGAGAAGAAAATACATAGGAACACCAAAGATGAAGTGGTCCCCTATGTAGGGGAGCTCGATTTTTCTCACGCTAAGAACCGACCTTGTGTCTAACTTTGCCTTCATAGGGAGGTAAATAAATAGGAGAATAATGGACGAAGATGCCATGATGAATATACAAGCAATCTTCTATCCCAGAACTGATGGTCGTTCGTCCGTCAGAACGACAAATACCGTCTAGTCATCTTAGATTAATGGATAGCACGCGCTTGGAGTTTTTTTTTCAAGTGAAGCTGAGTTACATAAAGCCAATCTCACTCCCCATCCCGATCAGTCTAATCCAACAGCGGGAAAAGCTAAAAAAAAAAAAAAAGCCGGAGGAAGAGAATAGATTAAGTGTGCAAATAAAAAAATAAAATAATAAAATAGGTCATTCGCCTTTCCATTATAACATTACAAAATGGCTGAAGAATTGATATCTTCTGATGATACTTGGTTCAGTTCATCCACTCTCAAATAATAAATAACTATTTTAAAATTTTAGATATTATTCGTCCGGCACAGTGCTGGTAGAGAAAATAACAACCTTGTAGGTTCTTGATTTGTAGTTTTTTACTTTTAGCTTGACACACAAACACACATACAACTGTCTTTTGTACTACTGAAGATTGTTAAATTAAAAAAAAATGATTGTAAATATTATTGACTATCATTTTTTACGTTGAGTTCTGTCTTTTATTATTGAAAGTGGTGTGGTGCACTCAACGGAACTCGAAGGCGGGACTCCGAGCTCACGTATAAACACACAGTACATCAGATCATTTTCAAAGAGGAATTTATTCCCTCTTGAGATATTTTGGTCCAGAGAGAAAAAAAGAGAATAGCGTCAGTGTTGCCCTAAAAAACTGGCCTCCTTTAAGGGAGAATGGAGCATGACCATGTAAGTCAGTTGTTTTATTTTCTTTTCCTTTGTTGTTCGGGCGAAATTGATTGCGGATTTACAAAAATTTCTTTCAATTCTTCCGGTGAAATGCAACACAAATTTAGACATGCTCCATTTACAACAAACGATTAATTATTTATAGCTTTTGATTTCACTTTACTTGTTTACCAATGTGTGTGGTCGAATAAGCATCTGTGTTTCTCCTTTTTTCTCTTTCTCGCACTTTTCTTCCTCTCTCTCCATATATATATATATATATATATATATATATATATATATATATATATATATGAAATTTATTACTGTGAGTCCAGAATGAGTTTACATATTGTTTCAGCTAGAGGAAGATCCTCAAAGAGAGGAAATATCCAACTAGCATCTATATATATGTATCCAGAGAGAGAGAGAGAGAGAGAGAGAGAGAGAGAGAGAGAGAGAGAGAGAGAGAGAGAGAGAGAGAGAGAGAATATATGTTTTTTTACAGACATTATTTGCTACGTATTCGTATATACGCTTCTACTACAATTTCTTTTACAAAAGATTTTAGTATAAAAAATAGACATTACGTGGCTTTTAATCCTTGTCATTAGGTTAGGATTCTTTGGTGTTCATTTCGATATGCAGTATAACTCCTATAATTTGAACATCCGCTTCGTTCAAATTAGAGGATGCTGTTCAAGTTTCGCGATAAAAAAATGTGCTGCAGCTAACTAAATTTTCTAAGAATTAAGAAATACTAGATGAAATTCATTGCTATATGATACTTCAAGCATATATTAGGTTGAGTTTACGATATATTGCAAATAAGAATTTTTAAATATTATTAGCAGGAACAAAAACATTGAAAATAAATTAAATCTACTCTTACTTGTTAGGTATTTATTACCTAAGTTATCATCTACAGAAATCATACATTTATGTAAAATACAGCTTTTTTTATTTATTCATTGAATGAGTCTCATTGCAGTTTCTATTTTCATCGATTGAGCTCTCGGGTGCTGCCATTGTATTCCGTAAGCGATCACGAAAATCTACAATTTCTTGGTTCTGCAGCTTCTTTATGATTATATCTCTTCCGAATGACATTGCTTTCAAAAAATAGTTGTCACTAAAGTAAGGACTTTTTTCTAGAAATTTTATAACCGTCTTCATAGACTTTTCTGCATCATCCCATGATATTGCTTCATCAGAGTGTTCTTGGTTATTTACATTAGGGTAAAAACAAAATGGGAGCTGTCGCTATTTTCATCACCATTACTGCCTTCAGGATATTGATCAGTAGTTTCCTCATCTTATTGCATTCACATTACAACATCATTTGCATTAAGTGATTTAAGAACAGCGTGGTTGGTCGGTAACCGTTTGGTTTCAAGAATTTTTTCTAGACCAGATGTATTCTCTGATTCTTTCAGTTCAAAAGACTTTGGCACTGGGCATAATTTACCCAATACTTTTGTTAATGTGCTTGCTCGAACTTGATTCCATGCACCTGCGAGAAAAAATATGGCATCTTTGATAGTAAAATGGCGCAGAAAATCGCTTAGACTCACGATACTATTTATCATATTCATCATAAAATCATTTCTGTAGAAACATTTTAAGTTCCAAATAATCCCTTGATCCATAGGTTGGATGAGAGAAGTCGCATTAGGTGGTAATAGCACACAAAAATATCCTCGCAAGATGACACTAGTTCTGACTCAGGAGGATGTGCTCTACAATTGCCAACAGAAGGAAGCACGTTGAATAAGGTTTACCTAATTCAAGAAAACGCCTCTGGACAACTGGCACAAATTCTTGCAGAAACCATTTTTTTAAACAACTGTTGATTCATCCATCCATTTCGTGAAGAAGAATAGGATACTGGCAAAAGCGAAACTCCTTTCAATGCTCGGGGACACTTTGATTTGCCGATGACAAGAAGCTTAGTTCCAGAAGCATTAGCGCATACCATCACTGTTAGTCTTTCTTTCTTTAATTTGAATCCTTTTATTTTCTGCTCCTCGGATCCGGCTAATGTTTTTGTAGGTAAGCACTTCCAATTTACGCCATCAGCGTTTTAAACATCCTCTGGTGTTAAACCATAATCGGCAATCATCGTCTTGAATTTGCCAAAATAATTTGATGCTGCGTGTGTATCAGCAGACCGTTTTTCGCCTGACATTGTTAATTGTCTTATACGATGTCTACTCTTAACGCTCCTAAGCCAGTCGTCAATGAACTTCATATCTTCTGCGATATTCAACTCTTCCTTAAGGGATTTTGCTTTAGCAATTAACATGGACCCAGATATTGCTACACCTTCATTCCGTTTTGCTACAAATCACTCATGCAATATTCGATCGAATTCAACTTGCTTTGATCTGTGAACAGTCCTTCCTTTGACACGTCTTTTATTTGGAGAGAAAGGAACAGCCTTCAGTATTTCCTCCTTTTTCTTTTTGATGCAAAACAGTGTACTTCTTCCAATCTTATAATCTCTCAATATAACGCTATTTTCAACTCCAGTATCTAATCTTTCTATAATTTGACGTTTTTCGAGTAAAGTCAGTGTCACTTATTTTCTTTTAGAGTTGCAAGCCATTGTGATGGGTTCTTTTACACTATTTTAGATATAGCAATCTGAAAAAAATTTACATTTGGTGTAAATTAATTATCAATAGCTAATCTACATTAATTACATAGTACCAATATTAACATTTCTGTGCAATATCTGACTAAACCATGTAAACAGTATTACTGCAACTCCGCATCAAATATGCTAATACAATTTCAATGACGAGACAGTTCAAGTCTGGAGAAAGTCCAGGTTTAGAAGAAGTCCAAATGAGAGGAAATCCAACTTTGGAGGAAGTTCAAATTAAAGGAGTTTTACTGTATATATATATATATATATATATATATATATATATATATATATCTTGCTTTATTATTATTTTTATTATTATCATAATTATTATTATTATTATTGTTGTTGTTCTTATTATTGTTATTATTATTATTCATATATTACAGATTCTTTACATATCTGTGGCTATATAAATATTTATATATATAGTTATATATGTATGCGTATGAATCTGCGTGTATATCTGTATGCATATATTTACATGTGTGTATGTGCATTTATATTTATGCGTATGTGTATATGTATATATATTTTTGATAAAAAAGAAAGAAACAGCTAATCGAAGGGTGGTTCGTTTTTGTCTATCATATAATCACCGTTCTCTATGCCTGGAGGCCATTCAAGCATAAGGGTACAATCATGGCAATTTGATAACTTATTTTAGAGGACAGCTCTTCAAGAACTATGTAAAAACACCTATGTTATAGTCAGACGGAAGCAGATTCCTAGTACTGTATTCCACAGACGAGCAGTTTTGTGAAAAAAAAAACTCTCATCATGGAATTTTCGCTTGGATTTAGAGACAAAAAGTCTTACAGGAGCAACCATAGAGTGAAGCTCAGACGAGCACCTGCCATGAAAATAACGATAGAGAGGCTATGACAAAGACGCACCAGAGAGGAGAAAATGGTATGGTCCATTAGATTTCAGAGCCAGTTTCGTACTCTGTCGGGGCAAGAAAGATGATCTGAGCAGCTCCTCCCCTGATGTGGTAACGGTACTCTATTTAAGGACGTATTTGGCTCATATACAGGAAGTACAGGTAGAGAATTGCATCGGCAGTGAGATATCTACTGGAGCGGTAGAATGATCCAATCATTTTTCTGGGATTTTTGTAACGGACTTGATGAATGTGTTCCATTCCAGATCAGCAGTGAAAGACAGTTTCAGAAGATTATTGGATCTAGTTGGGGATCAGAACGTTGATTATGAAACAATAGAAGGTTGGTTATACATGCATTCAAATTAACCAGCCACCTTTTCGCCATTGTACCGCGTGTTCAAGGTCAGAAGAGAGAAATTTAAATATATATATATATATATATAGCTAGAGAGTCCGAAATATCTTGGTCATTGCCGGCTTTTGAAGCGTTGCCATACATGGTAGTGTCGTCTTCATAAATATCTATGAATGCTCTAAGAATGTCGTTTGGAGATCATTGATAAAGAGCAAGAAAAGAGTTGGGCGCAAGACGAAACCTTGATAGCCGCCAGAGTTGACACTATGAGCTTCTGATTTCTGCCTATCGACGACTAACCTTATAAGAGTACAGAGAGAAAGGACATTTATCGCTTTTCCGTAGATTGAAATCTTTTGAAGTAGACCTTTATGCTATACCCTACCAAAAGCCTTGAATTGTCAAGAACTATTACTCTAGAAATAACCCCCTATTGAAAGATTCACTAAGCTTGTTTAATATTACAGTAAACATATCAGATGTAGATCTAGCAGAACGGAAACCATATTGCATGTCACTGAGTAGGCTATTTTTGTTGAGGTGGCTGGCAACTTCTCTCTTTGTCACAGATTACAGCAACTTACTAATGAACCCAAGACTGATTGGTTTGTACTGAGAGGCAAATGGCAAATCTCTAGAATTTTTAAATATATGGTAGACTAATAAAGTTTTCCAATGTGTTGGTTAGCATTTCTCATTAATTAAAATCTTTGAAGGTACAGTGGCTAGTTCCGGTTGAAGTTTTTTAAGCACTATGGTTGGAATGCCGCAAAGGCCAGTTACTTTACTGAAATCAAGGTTTTTGATAAGTTTATCAACATCACGCACATATATGTCGCATAGCGTGTTTTCAGTCACAGGAGAAAATGCGCTAATTAGGCAAAGAGTTTTAATTTGTCAAATGCTGACGAAATTACCTCAGGTCCATTGTGGCGTGGAAAGTCTAAAGATCGTGCTGGGGGATTTATATGACATGGAGAATTGTAAATATTATGTACGTGTGTCTAACTCATGAACTGTCTAGTGGTATAAAACTTACGACAACAGATGCATTTAAACAACTGACACATTTAAATAACTGATACATTGTAACAACAGATACATTGTAACAATTGATACATTGTAACAACATATACATTGTAACAACATATACATTGTAACAACAGATACATTGTAACAACAGATATATTTAAACAACAGATACATTGTAACAACTGATACATTGTAACAACATATACATTGTAACAACATATACATTGTAACAACAGATATATTTAAACAACAGATATATTTAAACAACAGATACATTGTGACAACAGATATATTTAAACAACATACACATTTAAACAACATATATATTTAAAAAACAGATATATTTAAACAACAGATACATTGTAACAACTAATACATTGTAACAACAGATAGATTGTAACAACTAATACATTGTAGCAACTGATACATTGTAACAACTGACATGTAATAAAAAGGACATGTGATCGTTCTCTGACGGTTGTAACTTCGGTACAATCGGAGAAACATACCTACTCCATCCCTGATCTTCTTTGAAGGATACTCGGGAACAGCTGAAAAGAAGGTTCATCACAATGATTCAACACATTTCGGGTTTTCTTTTCTTCAACTCTTATTTCCGATGTTTCCCCATTTGAAAAGCTGCCACTGGTCCTAAACTAACGAACTCTGATCCCCTCTACTGGGAAGCATCACTGCCCGACTCAATCGGCTCTCACTATCGATCTTTTTCGTCTGCTCTCTCTCGCTTCAAATCTCCGATTCATCAAATCATCGAATTTTTTCCAAAACTCTACCTAAAGTCCACGTCACATTTTAATGATTTTTACGCAAGAGACGTCAGACTCTAGAGGTCAGTTTATTTTCGATTACTGTCTATGTTCTACGTTCTTTACATTTTTACAGAAACAATTTTCTCTGTAAATATTCATTTTGCAAGGATAGCATTCTATTTTTAAAATTTTACAACGATCATAATAATCGACTATTATAATTTGTTTCCGGTGTTTTCCGATAGACTAACACACACACACACACACACACACACACACACACACACACACACACACACACACACACACACACACACACACACACACACACACGCGCGCATATATGTCATAATTTAGGTATTTAAATTCTATGATTTGAAAAGGTTAATTTGAAAATATAGAATTTTTATTATATGCAAAACAAAGAATATAGTTTGATAAATAAATTTCCTTAACCCATGAGTTTTCGATGTTTATTCATCTCATCAGAGGAAAAATATCAGCAAATGACACTATTGTTTTGCACCTTATTTGCGAAAGGTAATAAACATAAAAAATTAAAAGTTTTAAAATCATTTTCGCTACATAGAATAAGGGAAAGTAGATACTGAGGCAGAAAAAAAGGATATTGAACTTCAAATCCAAAATGCTTGCTACATCCTGAAATGGAAGTTCCTGGTAGTATCTTGTATATTGAGCAGTTTTATTTGGCTGGTGTTGTCTTATATACAATATTACATCTAATAATATTTTGTACGATTAATAATCACCGGATTTGCATACAAGTAGATATATTGCATTTCATTATTCTGAAGTATATATATATATATATATATATATATATATTTTTTTTTTTATTAAGGCTTCCTTCAGTCTTGACAGACTATGGATACCTACGGTAAGGGTGCCTCTGCGTGAAATTTTTGTGGCAAGAGTTGCGCAATCTCCAACAGCACCTCTCCTGAATCGACATTGTTGAATACCAGTGGCAAGTGGAGGTTTAGGACGCCTGGAAACAATGCCGAGATAAGCGGAAAGCACATACAGCTTGGTCACCCATCTGGTACTAGCAAGGCCCAACGTTGCTTAATATCATATATATATATATATATATATATGGTGTTTGATCAACACTGCTGGGAAGCCATGATGTAATATGCAGTTTTGTTTTAAAATCCCCGAAACAGTGTTTTATGGTGAGCAACTGATAATCCCTTAAAAAATAAATTATTAGTGTTATAGTAAATTCGAGAGCGAGTTGATGCAGTGTTTGCAGGTACTGGCTGGATGGTTTTCTAACTACTGATAATATATATATATATATATATATATATATATATGTATATATATATATATATATATTGTATAGTTTTAGAGGTTAAAAACTTCAAAAACTATATATATATATATATATATATATATAATATAAAGCTGAATGTGTGTGTGTGTGTGTCTGCTCATGAATAGGCTCCTATAATGTTGACTATTTTAAAAAACTGATTACATATAATGATAGAAGATGTTTTTGATATAGATGTACATAAGAATACTTTGATAAGTATGTTTAACTTAAATAGGGATGGTATAATAATATTGTGGGGTCTGCGTTCGCACCTGGCCTCCATAAAATGGAAATAGGCACAAACTTTAATAAAGACTTTTCATATCTATCTGCGTAAGTATACTTTGATAATTATGTTTCAGTTTGAAGAAATATTGTATAATAAAATTATGGGGTGTTCGTTCGCACCTGACCTCCATAGAATGGAAATATGTCACAAAGTTTAACAAGGTTTTTTTAATATAGATCCACAGAATATTGTGAACAGTGTGAACAGGTATGGTATAATAAATTATGGGGTTTATCTATTTTATTTTTACTTTCATCATATTTTGCTTTGGTTTTGATACCCCCAAATTCGAAGCTATCTTTTACAACCCTTCTTTTTCATAATCTATCATACTGTCATAAATCAGAGTCCATTTTCTGTAGGCTGTTTTTGAACACAGTCAACGACGGGTAATTTTGCTAGTATATAATATTAAGCTGAACGTCTGTGTGTGTGTGTCTGGTCACGAATAGGCTCCTATATGGTTGACTATTTTAAAACACTGATTACATATAATGATAGAAGATGTATCGAGACACAGAAATGGGTGTGTTTGATCTGGCAGAACGGTGGTTCATTAAAATTGTGTGGTCTGTGTTCGCGCCTGGTCCACAAAGTATAGAAATAAAATATTAAAAAAAACAAACGTTTACAAGAGTTTTTGATATAGATGTACATAAGAATACTTTGATAAGTATATTTAAACTTAAATAGGGATGGATGATAAAATTGTGGGGTCTGCGTTCACGCCTGTACTCCATGGAAATATGGCACAAACTTTAACAAAGACTTTTCATATCTATTTGCGTAAGTATACTTTGATAATTATGTTTCAGTTTGAAGAAATATTGTATAATAAAATTATTGGATGTTCGTTCGCGCCTGACCTCCATAGAATGTAAATATGTCACAAAGTTTAACAAGGCTTTTTAAAAGGGGTGAGGGTCCACAATAACACCTTAACTTTAATCTTAATTCAGGTTACCTTTTATTTATTTTTTTTTGAGTTGAATCATATGGTGTCGAATAAATTCACCTCATAAATTCACGTTCTTATTAAAGTGAAAGCACCCCCAAGTCGGAACTTTAAACAATTCTCGACACAAATTTTGGATAACTCTGTTTTTTCCTACTCCACTTGCACGTGGCACTCTTTCGAAAATAGATAAATAGATAAATAATAAAAAATAAGAACGTTACTTGTTAATGTGTCAAAAGAAGAAAAAAATCCTGCTCACGTGATTACGTGTCTTTTTATAAACATTTACATAACCTTTTTATTTTTATTTATGTATCTGCTAAAGCTTTTTTGTCAGTGTACTTGAAGGAATTCAGTTGATTGCAACACTTTCTACGTGTTCTTTACATTACAATAGTACAACCCTGAATTCGACGGCGCAATACTACGCCGTTAAATACTGTAAAACTGAAACGAAGCTGTTATGCTTGAAAAGGGCGCCATTTTCTTCTTATTCATATTTATATCGATTCTTTGCTTTAAAAAACTAAAGTAATTACGTGTTTACTTTTTTTAATATCCCATTTTGCTGTTTCGGATTATTTTACTAAAGTAAGTAAAGCTTCATTATTTTTCAAAACTGTTTTTCTTTCTTTGTTTTTCGATATTTTGTCGATATTATTTAGTAAGAGTGTTTAGCAGAAAAACCAACAAACGACTACCTGAAAAATTAAATATACAAGAAATAAATGTTCCCATAGTCAATAAAAGTTCAGTTCATGTTTTTTTTTTGTTTTGAAATAGTATTTAATGCTCTTTACTTGAAATAATTTCAGAGAACCGAAATTAAAACGAAATTTGAGGCGATAACTAATTGAGAAGACATTTCTAGCTATACCATAGCTGGAGATCTTGCGAAGTAAACCTTTATGCCATACTCTATCAAAGACCTATTGATTTTTTATTTACATGGGGTCACCACTTATCAAGGCCCGAAGGCCACTCAGGGATAAGGGTTATTGCGTGTACAGTAATCAATGAGATAGTATTGTAGAAATCATTAGTATTGGGGGTTTTGATAGAATGTCTTACTTAAGGGGGAGGTTTGTCAGGAGTTTGTTTATGTTGGACTTGAAAACGTCCAAGTTGTAGTCATGTAGGAAACAGGCAAAGCGGCAGAGAATTCCACTGGCGTGCAATTCTAAGAAAGAAGCTTTGCTCATGGAATCTACGTTTGGATTTAGGCACAGATATAAAGTGGGGGAAATTATTGGCAGTAGTTTCAGCCAGACAGGTGTTTCTCGTGAAAGATTGGCGAGGGGGGGGACGAGGGATTGGAGCTCAGAGGAGCACCTTCCATGGAAATAGCGATAAAACAAAGATAGGCTTGCAACGTCTCTTCTGTGGGAGAGAGGTTGCAGGGAATAGAAAAGGGCATCCATCACTAAACCACGAATTCTATTTTGTACTCTGTCAAGGCAGGAGAGGCTGTTTTTAGTAGCTCCTGCCTAGATGTGGCAGCAGTACTCCATCCTTGGACGTACTTGGCTTTTATAAAGATAGAGAATTGCATCAGGCTCGAACCGCAAAAGGAGGAAAAGAACGGGGTAAAACCTAACGTTACGACCATCGCCAAACCGGAAGCGATATTTTTTTAAAATTAAGGCTAAACAATCTAAAGGAGAAGATAACGTTAAAAATATCGGCGAAAAAAATGACCCCCCCTGTAGAAAAGTGCCCAGTTTAAGTTGAAGATATAAATGTTTTATCCAATTTTTCGATATTTGTCGTCTGAAAGGTCGAACAACAAAACGATACTGATCTTGAGAAAATCCGTCGCATCTCTCGAAAATTTTAGGCACACATGCAAACATACATACAAAAATTTATATATTGATAACTAAAAATTGTCGACCCAAACCGATGAAAAAGCTTGCCCTATCTCTGAATACTCTTTATGTAAAATTTCAAATGTTTGGACCAGGAATTGTCTGGGTAATTTTGTAGAGAACGCAGATGCCAATTTTTAAAATTTTTTACCCCTATTATGATCCGATAACATTTATTGTTTTTGGGCTCAAATTAAGTTATTAAGTTAGATCATTGTCCAAGGAACCTATATCTAAAAGTTTAAGTGTTTAGACCCCAAATTGTCGAAAGAGTTTGGTAGAGTTCTCAAAGTTGAACTTTTACTCCTTAACACCCAAATTTCTGGCCGAAAACCGATCACATAGATTTTTCCAAATCTCAGTACGCTGTATATCAAATTTCGAGTCTGTAGACTTAAAATTAACAGTGAATTCGTAGTGAAATGTACACACACACACAGACAGACACACACACAGGCATACAGCCAAACATACCGACACACAGACACGTTAACTTTTATAGATATACAAGCATTTGCCAATTTGGCGCTACTTGTTTTTTGAACAGAATAAAATTTTAAAAATGTGTTAAAACACAAAACTTATTCAGGAGTGACTTGTTTTGCTTTTGGCAACTTTTATTGATTTATTATTATTTTTTATTTATATATTATATATTTGTTTACCACTTTTTCGTTTTGTTGTGTATATTGTAAAGCCTCCATAATTATTTTTTCTTTCCACAAATTTTTAAAAAGTGTTTGCTTGTAATCTATTATATAAATCTCACCTGTCTGTTTAAATGCATGTATATTTGTCTGTTTGCCTAAAACTTTCGACAGAGGTAACGGATTTTCACGAGATTGGTATCATTTTTAACATCGGGCATTCGGATGACAAATATTGAAAAATTGGCTAAAAACATTAATTTCTTCACCCCCAACTGGGCACTTTTCTACAAAGAGGCGTCACTTTTTTCGCTTATATTTTCTAAAGTCATCCCCTCTTTTCGATTGACTAGCCTTAATTTAAACCTACGTCACTTGCGGTTTGGCGATGGGCGCAATAGCAAAGACGTCACGTTTTCTTTTTTTCTTACGTTCTTTTCCTCCTTCGCGGTACGGATTCGAGCCTGCCTGCCAACTATCCTTTTTTTTTTTGCTCAACACCCACCTTCAAACACCCGGGAAACACCGGACACCCAGGTTTTCACTTATAAATTACATTCTTTTTGCAGGGGGATGGCTATTTAGTTTAAGGTGTTAATCTACAAATTTGACATTATTTATTATTATTATTATTATTATTATTATTATTATTATTATTATTATTATTATTATTATTATTATATGTATCTTGGTTTTTCAAATCAATCTAATAGCTGACCTAAATCTTTATAATTAGGACAGAATATGAACATTCTTGGATAAAGGGAAGACACGGAATAGTTTAAAAAACCCTCCCTGCCAAAGTTAAGAATGGTTTTCTGAATAGTACTATTATTTAGAAACTCATTTTTAACATGGGAGAGGATGTTATTAACTATTCTGTTCCTACACCATTTTTGTATTTTGCAAATCAATTGTAGACTATTTAAAAAAAAAAATTAAAATAGCATTATTTTTACACTAACAACAAATAAAAATCAACTTTGTTTTAAAAGAATAAATATTTAACTGTCTCACGATCTAATAAATTGCAAGGAAATATTAAAAAAAAATATAAGTTAGAATAATATATGCATGCGATATACACAATTCATAAGTGCATCTTATACATTTACAAAAATATTTATGGATTTATTTAACAACTTACAGATTAAATCTTCATGTAGGAACTGCTGGATGCGTTATGATTAAAGTCTGATATAAGGAACTTGTTTATCTTCCAAACTGTCATGACTGATTTTTTTTCAGTGGAAGGAATAATTAGCTATTTTTATTTTAGGCTTTGCCTAACACGACTCAACTACTCAACTACACACAAGTGTAGTTAGGTAAGGAGTTCAGAACCTTCACAGCTCTTAAATATTCAAACTGGATAATATATGGATATAAAGTCCTTTATTAAAAAAACAACAACTTTATTTTGGAGATCGCAATTATTGCTCGTTCTCTACCCCTATTTTTCTTTTTCTCCCACTATTTCCCACTTCCACTTCGAGATCGATTTACTTGTTTTCAAGTTTTACAATCCTGACAATAATGAGCAGGTTAGATTTACGAGGGGCGTGCAATAAGTAATGCCCCTGACCCACTTCCCATAAGAGTAGAGCAACGAAACTTGGCACAGTTATTAGTCTTTCTCTACATAGGAACCACCCAGAGTTATGCATTTCTCCCATCGTTTTATGCAGTTCTCGAGACCGTTTTTGTAGAACACCCCAGGTTGGTTCGCCAACCACGACGTGACTTCAGAAATCAAGGCTGCATCATCTGGGAAACGCTTTCCTTTCAAAAACAACTTCACGGCTGGGAAGAGGTGAAAGTCAGAGGCTGCAAGGTCAGGAGAGTAGGGAGGATGGGGTAGGATTTCATAACCACACGCCCGTGCTTCTGATCTGGCTACATGCTAGTTGTGGACCGGAGAGTTGTCCTGCAGGAGGAGGGTACCTTTGCTGATTTTGCCCCGCCTCTTGATTTTGATAGCTTCCCTTAATTTCCTAAAAAGTGAAGCATAATAGGCTCCTGTAATTGTGGTACCTTTTGCCAGGAAATCTGTCATCACTACTCCGTCCTGGTCCCAGAACACTGTGAACATGACCTTGCCAGCGGAGGGCTGCACCCTTGTCTTCTTTGGAGGTGGTGAGTCCAAGTGCTTCTACTGCATTGACTGGGCTTTTGTCTCTGGATTATAGTGATGGACCCAGGTTTCATCCTGTGTAATCAGTCTTTTGAAAAACTTTGACTCATCTTCTTGTCACATCTCCAAATTCATCCTCGAGCACTTGACGCGTTCTCGCTTCTGGAATGGTGTGAGCAACCTGAAAATCCATCTGGTAAACACCTTATGCATATGTAAATGGTCATGAATGATAGTTTCCACAGACCCTGTACTAATCTTGACATCTTGGGCTATTTGGCGAATAGTAATGCGCCGATCTTCCAAAATAGCAGCCTCAACTTGACGGACAGATGCCTCATCAATGGCATAAGGGGCGGGTGGCCAGGTCTGGGAGCTGTTTCCACAGACTTTCGGCCATGTTTGAATTCACGATGCCATCGTTTTACAAGGTCATATGATGGGGCATTATCACCATAAGTTTTTTTTCATTCCATCAAAAGTCTCCTGTGGTGTGCGTCCTTTCAAATACAAAACCGGATCACTGCCCGACATTCAACAGGCTGCATTTCACACCTTACTCAGTTCAAACACCTGTAAAACAGAAACCACACTTAGTCCAGAGCTGTAATTTGCCACATAACCCGTAGAGATATAAATCATTGCACATGAAAAATTTCAGCTAGATCAGGCAACTGGAACTGGGTCAGGGGCATTATTTATTGCACACCACTCGTAGAATGCCACATCTCATTTCATTTGTTTCTTTTTTTAGATGCCTAATGCCTACTATAGAGCGACCCCACGTACAAGTACATAATATTTTCACCATACTCCCCATTTTAAATAAGTTTCTAAATAATTTATTATTTCAGCACATAACTTAAATTACATGTAAAATTCATTTTTTTATATACATACTTTCATTTTTATTTCAAAATACGTTCTAAAAATAAATAAATAAAAATAAAAAAGGCGCGTTTTTTTTTTTTTTTTTTTTTTTAATATCTCAAACATTTTAACACTTACTCTGCTATATTTAGATGGAGTAAAATCCTTTCTTTTTATTGCATTAATCCGCTGGTAAATTATTTCCTTTTATTTTTGGGAAATGAAAACACGGTAACTTTTGGTCCATTTTCGTAGTTACCTCGGCATTTTGAGAATAATACATCTCGACGGCATGTTTAAATTTATTTAACCCTCCAAAACTTTAAACCAACTTCCGGTTTAGTCATGAGACACGTGACCAAGTTTCAAAAGACCGATGTTCATGACATCACCAGACTAAATTATAGTCGTCGCTAGGCCATCATATTACGGTAGCCACGGTTACATGGTACCAGTAGCATATGACATGACCTGATACAGGTATATATATATATATGATTGTATATACACACATATATATTTATTCAATAAAGTAAAACTGCACGGCCGGTCCCACTATTATAGCTCTAGTTGATTCAGTGTAAGGCTATCCGTAACATCTTTGCATTGTTCTACCTTCTATCAATCAAAATTTATTTTATATGCAATTCACGCAAACTTCTTTAACCTTTAATCATTTTTTTAGTGATTTTAATTTACTCTAATGTTGGGAAATGTTTGGAACATTCCATATATATATATATATATATATATATATATATATATATATATATATATATATATACCCGTTCACATACACTTTTTCATGATAAAGCTGGGTTTCGATTTACTGCACCTCATCAGTGACGTGCTCCGACATAGGCGCGAACCCAGGTCGTCGCATGTATGAAGTGTGTAATACTGACGACCTAACCATATGGGCTACGGCGTAATCTATTGGCTATGCCTCGATTTTAATTTATATTTTTATCTAGTTCTACATTCTACTATGTGACAAGTAATGCGTCTTATACAACTAAGATAGTTACTGCTGGTATGCAGGCGGTAGATATCACATCTACGAACATTAACTGAAATTAGCCGACTCCCCCGACAGCATTTTGGAACAACCTATTTGTCTCTACGAAGGATGAACAGCTTTTTTCTAGATATATTAGACATTAAGAGGATATATATATATATATATATATATATATATATATATATATATATATAAATACCCCTTCACATACACTTTTTATGATAAAGCAAGAACCCAGAATTAGATGGAATCGAGAAATTGCATCGACAACGGACAACGCCAATATGGTAAAGTCGTCAGTATTGCACACTTCATACGTGCGACGACCTGGGTTCCTGTCTATGTCGGAGCACGTCACTGATGAGATGCAGTACATCAAAACCAACTTTGGGTCTTGCGTTGGCCGTTGTCGATGTTATATTTATTTTTATTTTTTCCACTTTAATTTCATTTATTCTTCTCTTTATGTATGGTTTTCAATTCAAATCAATTAATTGATTATAATAATCGTAATGATCAATCAATTTTTTTAAAGCTTAGTTTAGTTTCGTACATACAAACATGTATAATAATTTATAATTTATTGATGTTATTTTCATAAACATGTATACACAAATTAGAATTAATAAATTTACTAATCATTAAATAGAACTTTTTGGTAGAAGGTTCATGAATTAATGTAGATTGTTAGTACGAATAGTTCGGTTTAATGACTTTGTTTGATAAAATTCAAAATGGCGTAATGGAAAAATAAAAATGTATTTTCAGTTTCTCTTCCAATTTTCGGACTTTAATCATGTTGAATCACACTTCATTTCCTTTTGACGGATTGATTGTTTCTATTTCTTTTGATGAATTAAGGGCATAATAGATTCACTGATTGATGTAATAATTAAGTGATTGATTTTGCGCTACGAAACAGATACTGTAAAGAATTGTATAAGTCAACTGAATTAAAGGAATAAATTATAAGATGGTCAACATCATGAATTTTGGAATAACATTTTTTGTTATTTATTCCCTATATTGCTCTGTAATTACATTGAGCTTCTTAAATAAGGATTGGTATATATTATAAGAAAATATATTTCTCCAGAAATATATTAAAAAAAAATATATATATTTATTGTTTGGGACATTGCACACACACACACACACACACACACACACACACACACACACACACACACACACACACACACACACACACACACACACATATATATATTCTGATAATATAAAAATTGTATGTTTTGCATTAACATTAAATTAAATATTCGACTTTTTTTTGATAGAAATAAAAAAAAGCAAGTTCGCTTACTATATTTTGTTAGATTTAAATTATCCCAATGTGCAATTATATAATTATCCAAATGGAGACTTCTTGTTTTCTCTTTGGAAGAAGAAAATTACCACGGCCATATTTTTATGCCTATTAGCTTGCCCACGTCGTTGAACACAGGAAACTTTAGGTACCCTTTACCTACATGTCGATTTGGCATGACGTCATGCTGTCATGTTCACTGGCCCCCTTCTCTCTCGCTAGCCGTGCTCAAACACATCTCGAATCTCATTTCTCCGAACGAGTCTTCTACCGCTCTTGTGTGTATTAAAGGTCTTTTCTTGCTATCTCGTGTCACTTGTGTTTCGAACACGTCTCGAATACGTGATTCTGTTAACACTGGCTCTCTTCAACAAAAACCCAACAGCCTACATTTAATAATATTAACTATGAAACCAGTAATATTTTAAAATACTTAACGCATTACAATGTTTACTTGAGACGCTACTTCTGAAAATGTAAATTGCTAACGTATATCCTGGAACAGTGTGAAAACAATTTTTTGCCGTGAGACTGATTTTTCTTTTTTAGTTCATTGCTGAGAGATTTATAAAACTAGTCAAAACCTGACTTTGTTTCATTTATCGAAAGATAAAGAATTATTTTACATTTTGACACGTGCAATTAAAAGGTTTTTTTTTTTCCTGAATCTTCGACAGATGTTGCTTGCTTGTACCTTAAGCACACGTTGGAGAGTACAAAAGAAAACTCAATATCGCCACTGCAGAGAGAAAGAAAGAATATATATATATATATATATATATATATATATATATATATATATATATATATATATATATATATATATATATATATACTAGCATGGGTTCCCGGCGTTGCCCAGGTATTTGGAGGTGTATGTTGAGCCAAAAAATAAAAATAAAAAAGCGGTCCATTTTTTAAATTTTGACTCTATTATGACCCCTTTAAATTTATTGATTTGGACTCAAATCAAGTTACTAAGTTAGACCCATGTCCAAGGAACGGATGTCTAAAATATCAAGTGATTAGACCGAAAATTGTCGGAGGAGTTTGGTAGAGTTCTTAAAGGTCAAATCGTTGAACTTTGACTCCTTAATCGCCAAATTTCTGGCCGAAACTCGATCACATCGATTTTCCCAAAACGTTTAGATAACGAACCAACGCGCTAACCAACTGAGCTTACGCGACGTACATGAAAAGTTAGTCAGTTCTTCAAGTATTTAAAGTAAATCAGGTCATGACGTCATCTGACGCATGCGTAGAACCGGTTGTCGTCTTGAGAAGACCGTTTTTGTTGACCCCCCTTGTCAAAAATTGTCGATTTCTGGGTAAAAAAATGAACGTTTTTGGACAATTTTTCAATATTTTTCGAGCGAAGGATGGAGCGTCAATATGATATCAAGTTTGTGATTTTTCGTCGTGTCTGTCGAAAGTTTTTAGCAGACACACAAACACACATACATACATACAAATATACATACACACATTTTCGCTTTTATATATATAGACTAGCAATGGGTGCTCGGCGTTGGCCGGGGTGTTTGGAGTTGCATGCTGAGCAAAAAAACAACCCCCCCCGTCATTTTTTAACTTTGACCCTTATTATGACCCCATAATATTTATTGTTTTGGGCTTAAGTCCAGTTATTCAGTTAAATCCATGTCCAAGGAACCAATATCTAAAATGTCAAGTGTTTAGATCCGAAATTGTCGGAGGAGTTTGGTAGAGTTCTCAAAGGTAAAATCGTTGAACTTTTACTCCTTAACAGCGAAATTTCTGGCCGAAACTCGATCAGATCAATTTTCCCAAATCACAGTACCCTGTATATCAAATTTCGAGTCTGTAGACTAAAAATTTACAGAGTTATTGCGTAGGGAAATGTACACAGACACACAAATACAGACACGTTCACTGTTTAAACAATTTATAATTCATTTGATTCGCCTTTTATTCTTTTATAATTTTACTTGTTCATATTTGACTTTTAATTGAAATATTCTAGTATTCACGTCAATTTAAAAAGAATAACTTCAAATTGAGGAGGCAAAAAGAAAGTCCGCAGCAACAAATTCGCTTAAAACCGGCTTCAATTATCGCCTCTAAATCAATTTAAAATATCTACGAACAGGTAACAAAGCATCTCTAATCGTAATTGTTGTTGTTCCAGGTTATACAACATAACATTTAGTCCATATGCCACAACTTTCTCTTATCTGGTTTATCCAATCGAGAAATCGGCCGCAAATTGAAATGTGGTGAGAAAACGGTACGAAAGACTGTGCAAAAGCACCCAAACCCCAGCAGTGTTTGTGATGCCCCTAAATCTAGTCGTACTAGAGTTATATCTAACCGGGAAGACAATGCTATCAAGATCCGCAGCCTAAAAACAGATTTTAAACGGCTCCGCAAATTCAACAATAGTGCAAGCTTGTTAAAAAGTGCTCTCTTTATGCTGTCAAAAACAGATTAAAGGAATTTAATTTGCGAGCATATATTGCAAGACGCAAGCCAATGATTTCTGTAAAAAAACAGAAAGCGCCGTCTGGACTTCGTCAGATGCAATGAAGATTATGACTTCTCATATATTTGTCAAAAGTTATATTTACCGACGAAAGCAAGTCAATAGGCTAGGCAGTGATCGTAAGGAGTACGTCCGTCGGAGGAAAGAGGAAGAATTTAATCCTAGGCGCTCTGTTTCAATGCTGCAAGGTGATGGAGGTTCAGTTTTGGTGTGGGGCATTATTAGTAGCAATGGTCCAGGGCCTATAGCTCGCTTGCAAGGTCGAATTAATTCGACCAAGTACATTAATATGTTGACTGAGCATTTCTACCGTACTTTCTACGCTATTTTGGTCGGAATTTGGATGATAATCCCATCTTCATGCAGGATAATGCTCTCATTCACACAGCTGACAATGTCAAGAGGTTCCTGGTAGAGCGTGATATTCCGTGTTTGGATTGACCTGCACAATCTCCAGAGCTCAATCCTATTGAAAAAGTATGGCATCACATCAAGCAGCAGCTAAGCAATGATAAAATTTCAAATTGGTAGAACTTCGAACAAAAATTTTAAAAACGTGGCATTGTGCGGACGGTCTTTTTGCCTCCACAATTTGAAGTTATTTTTTAAGTTAACGTGAACACCAGAATATTTCAATTAATAGTAAAATATGAACAGGTAAAATTATAGAAAAATAAAAGGACAATAAAATGAGATATTATTTATTTAAACCGTTACATTAAATTTAGCTTTAATTTGCAGTTTTGAAAAAAATTACAAGTGCGAACTTTCTTTTTGCCGCCTGTGTATATATATATATATATATATATATATATATATATATATATATATATATATATATATATATTGGGAGTCCACTGTATGTATATATATATATATATATATATATATTTGTGTGTATATGTGTGTGTATGAAAATGATTGATGTGATAATAATTGGAAATTGTGTTTGCATATATATATATATATATATATATATATATATATATATATATATATATATATATATATAAACGTGAAAGTGTCTGTGTTCTGTGTGTCTGTGTGTGTACATTTCCCTACGCAATAACTCTGTCAATTTTCAGTCTACGGACTCGAAATTTATATACAGGGTACTGAGATTTGGAAATATCTGTGATCGGCTTTCGGACAGAACTTTTGCGATTTAGAGGTCAAAGTCCAACGATTTGACCTTTGAGAACTCTACCAAACTCCTCCGACAATTTTGGGTATAAACACTTGAAATTTTAGATATAGGTTTCTTGGACATGGATCTAACTTAATAACTTGATTTAAGCTCAAAACAATAAACGTTAAGGGGTCATAATAGGGTTCAAAATTTAAAAAAATACCGCTTTTTTTTTTTGCTCAACATACACCTCCGAACATTGAAAAGAAAAAAAACTTTTTAGGTCATGACATTTCAAAGTTTTTTACTTTTCATCAGAATAGGAGAAAAGCCAGCATTGTGCAAATATAATGATGTAAAAACAGAAACAAGCTTAGAACGTTTAGATTAGAAAGCATATATGTATATATATATATATATATATATATATATATAAAGCTGAACGTCTGTATGTGTGTATCTGGTCACGAATAGACTCCTATATGGTTGTACTATTATAGAAAACTGATTACATATAATGATAGAAGATGTATCGAGACACAGGAATGGGTATGTTTGATCTGGCATAATGATGATTCATCAAAATTGTGGGGTCTGGGTACGCGCCTGGTCCACAAACTATGGAAATAAAAAATTAAAAAATTAAAAAATCGGTGATTGTATCGAATCGGGAAAATATTGGAACCGTCTTATTACTAATATCTATCTATCTATCTATCTATCTATCTATGTATATAAATATATATATATAATATAAAGCTAAATGTGTGTGTGTGTGTGTGTGTGTGTGTGTGTGGTCACGAATAGGCTCCTATATGGCTGACTATTTATAAAAACCTGATTACATATAATGATAGAAGATGTATTGAGACACAGGAATGTGTATGTTTGATCTGGCAGAACAGTGGTTCATTAAAATTGTGGGGTCTGCATTCGCGCCTGGTCCACAAACTATGGAAATAAAAAATTAAAAAATTAAAAAAAAAACGTTTACAAGTGTTTTTGATATAGATGTACATGAGAATACTTTGATAAGTATGTTTTAACCTAAATAGGGACGGTATAATAAAATTGTGGGGTCTGCGTTCGCGCCTCGACTCCATAGAATAGAAATAGGCACACACTTTAATAAAGTTTAGCAAGGTTTTTTAATATAGATCCACAGAATATTGTGATAAGTGTTTCAGTGTGAACAGGTATGGTATAATAAATTATGAGGTCTATCTATTTTATTTTTACTTTCATCATATTTTGCTTTGGTTTTGATATCCCCAAATTCGAAGTTATCTCTTTACAACCCTTCCTTTTCATAACCTATCATACTTTCATAAATCAGAGTCCATTTTCTATAGGCTACTTTTGAACCCATCCAACGATGGTCACAGGAAATATTCTTATTTAATTATATTTCCTCAGTTATTAATGCCAATCCAAATCTTTGTATTTATGAAATTCGATGTCAAGTATAACGACAGAGAATATACAAATAAATTACAAAAATTCAATATTACTACTTCCAATATGTTGTTCTGTTTATTTCTGTCAGCATGTTAAAATGATCAATTCTTGACGGCGTCTGCTCATATCGAAAAAACAATCATATAATTTTTATGTCAATTGTTGAATATTTTCCACCCTGTCTCATCAGCAGAATGAAAACTCATTAACGTTAAAAAGAAAAAAAAAAAAAAAAGAATTAAGGCATGATTACTTCAATCCGAAAAATTCGAAGTGCAGTTGCAATTGTGTTTTATGATTTTCGCCATATACATATATACATAATATATACATAATATATATATATATATATATATATATATTTATATATATATATATATATTTATGTATATATGTATATATATGTATATATATATATAAAGAGATAGATAGATAGATAGATAGATAAATAGATAGATAATTCACCTCTTTTTCGCTTAGCGCAAATTAAATACAAAAATGAGTTCAAACGTTAACGGTTCAAAACTGCTTACATATCGCAAAAATTAACAATGGATCTCACATTTATAAGCGACTAGCGGGGGCACCCGACGTTGTTTGTAGGTGTCTGTGTGTGTGTGTGTTGGGAGGTAGTTAAAAAAGAAAAAAGTTTTCGTAGGAAGGTAGGCTCGAAAACAAATATTTAAAAAACGAAGAAATACGAAAAAATAAAACAGCGAAAAATGTTTTGGGATGGAGGTAGGCTCGAACCCGATGGGTGGGGAGTGTACAGTGTGTGTGTTGGGGGAGGGGTAGATCAAAAATAGGCTCGAACCTGAACCCGAGAGGTTAATAGTCTGACGACATACCATGAGGCCAGGAAGCCAGAGACTTTTGGTTAGTCGAAAATAACCGTTTAAAAAAATTGAAGGTGATTTTTCTAGGTCAAATCTTACACCATAGTAGCAGCAGCAGCAAACGAATTCACAGCGCGAATTTTGTTGTAGTTGTTAGATAAAAGTGGCCGAAATAAAATATATTCACGACCACGTTTCGTAAATGTGAGATATTATCATCTTGGTAGCATCTAAAAAGTTATAAGAATGAGCGAGGAAGCCGAGAACCACTCCGAAAAAAAGCCTTTGGCGGACATACAGAAAAAATGCACACACACATTTTCGCTTTTATATTATAGATAAAAACCGAGCATGGTATCTGACAAGGCGTTGGTAAAACACTAGACTGATGATGGTGTAGTCGTGTGTTCGATTGTTGCTTATTGTTGATCCATACTGATGGCGTATATGCATTTTTCTCTTTTCATCTTCGTTATATTTTTGATCATTTTTTAAAATCTTTCGCATATTTTCCTGTTTTCTTATTTCTCATTTATTAAACTCTCGTCGGCTCTCAACGTATAAGGTTCAAACTACTAAATTGTCCGAAATCCACGCAAAGGATTTGTTTATTGCCGTGAAGGTTTTGTGTATGGTCACTATACTTTTTTAACCACTGCTTTGTGGTGTTCATGAAACAAGCAAGAGACCACGCGTTTGTGCTTTGTGTGGCCATACAAACGATAAATAATCAACACTCACATCGGAAATGTCATTCTGTCCTGCGGGCTGAGAAGAAAGAAAAATTAAAAAAAGATAGTGTCCGTGATCTTTTAAAGTCTTCGATCTCGCACAGTTCTCGCATTGTCACATGACATACCCGCTAATGAGGCATGCTGGACACGATAAAAGCATGTCGCTGGGAGGAGTTGGGAGCATCCAGACCTGCGTACCGTGAACAATGCTCTGCGTCTCATCACACTTTTTGGTACAACCCGTGTATTTAAATTTGCTTTTGTTCTCGTTAGACCTTTTCTTGTTTTGCTACAAGCGACGACGCAAATAATTTCTATGAAGCAGGGTGGACAATATATTTTAGGTTTTAACGCAGACGAAGGATGCCTTTCTCCCAATGATTTTAAACACCCCTCAGATACTAACCTGGAAATTCTACGTCTTGGCGCAATATATAGAACTCCTAGTATTCTCAAATCGTCACTCACTTGATACTGACTAGGTTCATCGTTGCTTAACTTCTTTTCTGTCATTTCTATATAATAAAAACATATGTATGTTTTTCAGTTTGAAAGAACACTTTTATTTTTCTGTCACAATTGCTTTTCGAATAGCACCGCCATCTTTAAACATATACCTTCAATAAACGCATTGAAAAAAGTTACTTCACGTTTGTTTTTGCTAATAACAGCAGACAGTTTCTTTCTTTCCAATTTGACAGGATATAGCGCTTTGGGATTAACGGAAAACTCTTACATATCTAAACAAAAAAAAAATAAAAATAAATATAACAACACAAAAACAAAAAGAACAAAAAAAAAAGCGCACGTTTTCTTAAAATAAATATGAAATAATTGTTGAATCTCAGATTCTCAGTACAAATATCTCCCAAGTGTATATTTGTAAAAATTCAAGATGACGTCGAACGGCAATAACTGAATGAATTGCTTGAACAAAAGCTAACCTATATAAATATAGTTAGTGTCTATGTATAAAAATTTAATCGATAAACTCTTAAACTACTGGTCAGATAACACTGAAAATAACAAGAAATAGTAATCATATACCAAGGATGGTTTATAACGAGTAAAATCTTTGTTTGGATGGATGTATAATGCGTACAGATTATGTCGGCAAGTTAAAAAAAAAAAGATGTTCATTTTAACTTGCCGGCGTATTACTACTACTACATTTCCGCATGTGCAAATTCATTCATAGCTTGAAGTTGTTCAATTTAAAAATTTTCTTATCTATCTGTCGATAGCTCAAATGGTAGGGAACGCGACTGGCGGGCTAAATGTTTCAATTCTGATTCTAGATAATGCCACCCAAGTCATATAAAAAAAAACAGTCTTTTGACATCAGTACTATATTATATTAGGTACAATATAATATTCAATAGAGAATTGGCTCTGTGATAATTAATACGAAATCTGTATGAATTGGAATATATTTAAGCGTATTTTCCAACCGGGTAAGTCAGCATGCCCCCGCCCTATATTTATAATAAAACATAAATCACTTAAAGCAATGTGTGGATTAAGAATCTAGTGTGTATACGCGTAGAATAATGCCGATTTGACATTGCAACGCGTAAATTGCTTTTCTTGAGATATATGATGTGGGTACTGCTTTGTGGAGAGGCTTCTGGGAACGACTGTAGCGTCTTTCAGTTCGTGATGTGAATCAATTAATTAAAAAGATCTATAAATATAAAAGCGAAAATGTATGTATGTATGTATGTATGTATGCATGTATGTTCGCTTTTCTGTATGTCTACAAAAGGCTTTTTTTCAGAGAAGCGGTCGGTCGCTTCACAACTTTTAAAAACTTTTTATATCACATATAAATCGTCATATCTCAGAGTTAACAACGAAGCTCGCCTGTCTATTTAATTTGCTCGATTTCGGGAAAATAAATATTCAACATTTGTCGCTCGCCGCATGTGGGTTAGTCTTTTTCCTATAAAATTTTGGGAAGCGTTCCCGCAGTAAATGATACCATCCCGCAGTCAAACTTGACCTCATTACCTCCTTAAAACGGGCACTTGCCAAATCCAAGTAATTAAACAAATTCAAACGTGTTTCCGTTAGCATCTCGCGGTGGGGCAATCGTTAACGTCGTTTTGTTTTTTTCACACTTTAATTTATAACTTTGCCTCAACGGTTCAGGTTCGATCCTTACCTACCAAAACATTTTTAACCCCCCCCCCCCGGAGTTTCCACAAACACCCGGGCAACGCCGGGTACCCCTCGTTAGTTATATATAAAAGTAACATATGTGAGAAAACGATATTGTTTTTGCGCCAACTTAATAATAAGTTTTGTAAAATATATACGACATTGGTACATAAGCGACACTTTTATTTAATAATTTCATAGAATGGAATCACCTTCCGCTTTATTAACAGATTTATTCGAGACCTAAACCTTTGGCAGGCGCGTATGAGATAGCTCTCGTCGATGTTGTTTATTACTTTTACCATGGATGCTTTCAGAGAATCTTTGGTGTTGTTACTTTGTCTATTAACATCTTACTAAACAACGGCCCACACGTAATAATTCGATGAATTAAAGTCTGGAGAAACTGGAGGACACAACTTGATCAAAGTTATTTTCGTATGAAAAAAAAGGAAGAAAAAAAAAACAAGAACAACAACAAAGCATGTCTTGTTCAGCAGGGTGTTTCAGTTTGTTTTAAAGTCTCTTGAATTTCTCCAAACGATTTCTCTTGGAATTATCGAAAATAAACTAGCCTCTCTTCATCACATAAGACTTGTATCGAAGATTCTCATGGTCATTCCTTCGAATTGTGGCTTATGAGACACCGGGATCATTTGCAACTGGCTTCATTGACTTCTGGAGGTGCTCCTCAATTATATTCTAAACCCATTGAACAAACTCGTATGTTCTAATGCTGTCAGAACGTTGCTGGTGCTTTTTACGTTTAGCAACAGGAGAAATATTACCATCATTATTTTGTAACTCTTTGCGAATTTAAATACAAAAGAACGGGCGACTTTAAGAAATTGTGCAATTTGAAAATCGCTGTCTTCTCCAATTATTACAACTATTAGAGCATGTCTTTCCATTTCCTGTGTTTGTTTATTATCTCTCATGATTGACTGTAAAAAAAGTAAAAGTTTATATGCAGAAAAGAATTGGTAAAATAAACGTCAAACAGTTCAGTGCCCCCTGACGAAGTCTCATTGACTGAAACAGATGGCTGTTTGTAGCGACCAAATGTAACTGTTTACCTTCGAATAAATAATAAAAAATATTTAGCTCTTGTTATCAACCACTATCTAACATCCTCGTCGTATTCATGGGTCCCTACTTTCGAACATCTCAAGCCTGGATTTATATATATGTCTGCGTTTTATTTGCAATGTTGGATGGCAGGATTGTGTTCCGAATAGTGAATTACTGGAGAGATGTGACATCACTGGTATTGAATCATTTTTGATCAGGATACAAATGCGGTGGTTGGGTCATTTTGTAAGAATGGATGACTCAAGAGTTCCTAAGCAACTTTTTAATGGGCAACTGACAAATTCTTGCCGTCCAATAGGGCGTCCCCTGCTTCGTTACAAAGATAAACTAAAAGACAACCTGAAACGTTGTGGAATTTCTCTGAGTTCCTGGGAGAGTGCAGCAGGGGATCGCAGAAAATGGAGGAAGATGTGTTTCCTGGGGACCAAAGAATTTGAACATATCCGCCTTTGTCATAGGGACGCCCTTCGTGCAATTATGAAGGCAAAACACAAGAAACATCCACCTAAAAATGAATATGTATGCCATTGTGGTTTCAGAGCACGCAGCAAAGCAGGGTTATCTTTTCACTCGAGAAGGCATCTTTGACCGACGAGCATATGAAAGTTCACCATCTGCGGAGGAGTATGCCGGACGTCTACAGGATTACAATTACGCATGTGGTGTCACAGAGCTTGAGAGCTGCTGAAGATGGCATACTGAACCCTCATTCATCGTCTTCGATGAGAGAATCAACCATATATATATATATATATATATATATATATATATGATGAATGCAACGTCTTGTCAGACGAGTGCCACTCCCTCAGACATTTAAAATCCATGAGCCCAAATGCCTGAGGGAGTATCTATACAAAGATGATGTTAAAGAGTCTTAGCTTTGTAAGACAGCTAAGTCTCTGTCTCGGTTCAAAATGTTGAGATCCAGCAACAAACAAGAGCCAGATAGCCAGCAACAAATTAAACTGCAGACCAGCTTAATGCGGGTACTGGTCTCCCGCTTTATGTTTTTTTAAATCAGAGATTTGCTTCTCCTAGAAAGGTTGCCTTCACCACGGCTTACGGGAGCCCTCTCCACCCCAATACACATACACACACACACAAATATACACGGTGCTAATCGGCCGTTGACCCAGAAAAAGAGTTCATTCGCCCTTTGGAAGGTCTTCTTTTTAATCCTCCAGGGAGACTAGCCGCCCTCCTCACCAAACAAGTCTGGTGCGGGAACCAGTTTAGTCGCCGGTGACCCGACAATGAGGCAGGTAGAACTGGGTTACATGGTACCAGTAGCATATGACATGACCTGACCCACACACATATATATATATACATACATACATACATATATATATATATATATATATATCGAAATCTGAAATTTAAAACTGAATAGGTAATTGTTATTGTTCATATATATATATATATATATATATATATATATATATAGATGATTAGTTTTTTTGGAAAAAGAAATCCAGCAGAATGCTCAATTAAAAGGAAAATCGGAAATATAAGTGCGTATTTATATTTTGTTTACAGAAAGTTGTTAGCTGAGACAAGTCATTGGTCTTAGAGACGAATATTGGCTGAAGAGAGTTTGATAAGGATATCTTAAACAGTACTAATTATCGGGCTTGAAACCGACGGTACAAATGACTTGTCTCATCTAACAACTTTCTGTACACAATATATATATATATATATATATATATATATATATATATATATATATATATATATATTACGAAATGGACAATAACAATCACCTCTTCAGTTTTAAATTCACAATTCCGATACAATTACCGATTCAGATTCTTTTAAATTTCTTAATATAGAGTTAGTTTTAAGGGAATGTTACCACAAAAACAATGACATATGTACATGAAATTATCCAATCATATCAACACACTTATAATCATATCAATACACTTATAATCATATCAATACACTTATAGAGATGATTTTTGTTTTACGTTTTCGTAGTTCTTCTACATTTTGAGTTAAAGCAATAGAGGAATTTCTTTTTGGAAAACCCTCGTATATATTTATATATGTTCGGAAATAAAAGTGATAATGCAAATATAATCAGTAATATTAATTACTTACAAATTCCTGAAAAATTATCATTATACGAAGATACAGCAGCACCATATAAGGAGAGATAAACTACGTAAATTTACTTTTTAAATATATTTTTCCAAACACAAGAAATGCAAGATAAAACTATTGCTTCTTAATTCCATGCAGTTAAAAAACAAAATATGCTAGATAGAGGAAAATAACTAACAAATTATAGAATTGTCAATTAGACTAAAAATTAAAAACTTTAAAAATTATAATATTCGAAAAAATTTAAATGGAACGTAATGTCCATACATCTTGCTATAGTCAATTAATAAAAGCGCTGTCCGAGAATCCATTTATAATCCACTAAAAAAAGTGATGTCCAAAAATCCAGTTGAAATCCACAAATACAAGTCATCCCCGCGAGTCCATTTATAGTCCAATAATAAAATTGATGTCCGAGAATCCATTCATAGTCCACTAATAAAAGTGATGTTAGAGAATCTAGCTACAAATAAAGTTATGTTCGAGAATTGCTTTATAGCCCAATCTGAAAAGTGCTGTCCGAATATCAATTATAGTCCAATAATAAAACTGACGTCCGAGAATTCAATAATACACTAATAATAAAAATGCTGTCCGAGGATCCATTTATAGTCCAATAATAAAAGTATTCTCCGAATATCAATTTATAGTCAAATAATAAAAGTGATGTTCGAAGAGCCAATAATAAAAATGATGCCCGAAAATTAAGTTATAATCTCATAATAAAAGTGATGTCCGAGTATCCAGTTATTACCTAATAATAAAAATAATCCCCCAGAATCAAATTATAGTTCAATTATAAAAGTGCTGTCTGAGAATCCAGCTATAATCCACTAATAAAAGTGATGTCAAAGATTCTGTTTATAGTCCAATAATATAATATGGCCGAAAATCTAGTTATACACAAATAATAAAAATGCTGTCTGAGAATCTATTTATAGCCATAAAAGTGCTCGCGATTATCCATTTATAGTGCATTAATAGAGGTGCTGTTTGAATATCTATTTATAGTCCAATTATAAAACTGATGTCCCAGAATTCAGTTATAGTCTAATGATAAAAATGATGTCTGAGAATCCATTTATAGTTTAATAATAGAAGTGCTGTCTGTTTATAGTCCAATAATAAATGTAAGGTTCGAGTAACCAGTTATAATTCTAATAATAAAAGTGATGTTCTAATGAAGATACAGTCCACTAATAGAAGTGCTGTTCGAGTATCCAGCTGTAGTCCAATAATAAAGATTATGTCCGAGTATCCAGTAATAGTCCAACAATAAAAATGATGTCTGATAATCTGATAGTCTGTTATAGTTAACTAATAAAAGTGATGTCAGAGAATATATTTATAGCCCAATAATAAAATTGTTTTCCGAGAATCGAGTTTTAGTCCGATAATGAAAGTGATGCCCGAGAATTTATTAATAGTCTAATATTAAAAGTTATGTACAAGAATCCATTTATATTCCAATAATAAAAGTACTGTCCTAGAATTTAGTATAGTTCAATAATTGTTTTATTCTGATGAAAAAAAGACTAACTTTTTAAAATCCAGAGAAGAAAGAAATCATTGTTTTCAAATTCACCCGAAACGCATATCAGCATAAAAATTCGACGATAAAATAAGGGAAAAGGAACGAATAATGGAAAGTCAATCGAACGAAAAAATAAAAAAAATAAATGTTTTAAGCTTATTATACTTGTTTATCTCACACATTGATTTCTTATCTACCACAAAATAACCCGAAAATGGTTGATATGACAAACAGGACTAGGACAACAGCATATTCTTTTCATTGTTTTGACTCTCGAGTGTGTATCTTTTTATATCATATGCTTTTATATAGTATGATGTGGTTCGCGGTTGATTAACTGTGTCTAACTTTGTCGGATATACACTCGAGTGTCAAAACAATAAGAATATTCTGTTGTCATAGCCCTAATGATAATTGATACGGCATAATCGCGTTGACACACCGATTCTCGTCAGATCACCGAAGTTAAGCAACTAAATGGGTGACCATTTGGGAATTCTATGCACTGTATGAGCTCTCTGCTTATCTCGGCATTTGTTTCTAGTCATCCTGTACACATTTCACTGGCCACTTGTATTAAACAATGTTGACTCAGGAGAGGTGTGGTTGGAGATTGCGCAACTCCTGTCACAAAAATTTCACGCGCAGGCACCCCTTCATGGATATCCATAATTTGTCAAAGACTGAAGAAGCACTATTTAATGATAATATATCAACCAACCTTCCATCTGGGCCTATGATTGTTCTTGCCGGAGAGTTAGTAATGTGACTCGAGGTGTGTTCTTGTTTGAAAACGTGTATTCTTTAATTATATCATGGTTCCGATTGATACCGTTTTTATATATTTGTTTGCCTATCTCGTTTTTTTTTTTTTTTTTTTTTTTGCTCGTTTCCTTCTCTGCCTTTATTTACAGCACGACTTTTGACCGTATTCTGATGAAGCTGCGACGGAGAAGGTGTATTCTTGTACTTTCTTTTCGTAATGAGTTACTTACAAAGAAACGTTCATTGCCGTCAATGGAGAACGAGTGATTGACCAACTTCTAATTAGAGATTATTCAAATTGGACGCATAACGGCCATCTCCAATTTTTTTTTGTTTTTACGAATCATAAAACAAACGAAAAAGATAAAAACAAACAAACAAAAATACCGGATAAAACAAGAAAAGAGCACGAAACAAAACAACGACTTTTATTTTCCGATTACTTGGAAGACTTGGAAGACTTCAGCGACTTTCTAATTGGACAACTCATTTTCCTAATTGCATTTGTAAACAATCGATCGTTATACGCATATCTATTTTATCTATAATGTAAAGGTCAGTTGTCTGTTTTACTTTTGTTTTCACATTGTTTTTGCTGGGGATGGGACATTCTACCGGATACCAAACATTCTCCCATTAGTTTAGTTACTCCAACCGACAGATCTTTTTAAGATTCTAACCGTCCCTTCAAGTTATTATTGTTTTATTGTTTGTTTTGTTATTTAAGTTATTATTAGTTTTATTGTTTGTATTTATTTTGCACTTGGTTCATCGGGTATATTCGCGAGATAATTTTTGAAATTCCTTTTCATTAGCCCGGTTACTCCTATAATGATTGGTATGATTAATACATTCTTAAGATTCCAGTTTCTTTTCATGTCGTACATAAGTTTTAGGTATTTTGTTATTTTATCCCTCTCTCCTCTGTTAAAGCCAGCATCATTAGGGACACTTACTTCAACTAGGGTTGCCACTTTCTTCTTCTTGTCCCATACCACTATGTCAGGTTTAATAGCCCCATTTCCTAGGTATGTAGCTGTAGGAATTTCATAGTCATAATAGATAGTGCATGACTTATTTCCAACTGTTCTTTCTGGTAAACATGTTCCCAAGACTTGCTACTACATAGGATATTCAAGTTTTTACAGAGTTTCCAGTGGAGATATTTACACACACCGTTGTGTGTGTGTGTGTTTGTATGTTCGGCTAAAACAAAAAAAAACAAAAAAAAACAACAAAGCTTTTATTCTCCAGGTTGGACATATAAATATTATTAAAGGTGGGTCCCAATACCAATAGCTACATTGGACACATGACTAATGCATTTTCAAGACGATTGATCCTACACTTTTTCAATACAAGCTCGATTTGTCAACACCTAAAACAACATGGCTACCTACATTCCCAGTTTAGAAAGGTCGTAGTGGAAAACACAAAAATTATGCATATGGACTCAAACGTTAAAAGATTAAAAATACTGGAAGCACTATGAATAAAAACAAAACAGCCAAAAATGAACAAGCTAAACTTTGAAATTAATAGTTATATTTTGAAGTGCCTGGGTACGTAATTGCTTAATTGGTTTATATATTAAAAGCGCGTTGGGATTCTTTACTTTTTTTATTTTTGTTTCAAGCGTTTTTAATCTGCTACTACTTGCAGATTGTAACACATAATAGTCGAAATGTGAAGATCGTGGCTCTTCTAATCTCTGTCTCTCTCTCTCTCTCTCTCTCTCTCTGTATATATATATATATATATATGTATATATATATATATGTATATATATATATATATATATATATAGGATTGCACTATCTTCACAGATAATTGCCACCTCAATTACATGCTCTTCATCAAATAGCCTTGTTTTTCATTTTTCTTCCTTTGAAGAGTGTAATGCTGGGTATGTGGCAGCCAAACCAGCTGCCAACATTGCCCCGCTTTTTATTGAAACTAACCGAGAGCTCTTTTTAGTATCCTCGCTGTTCCCTTAAGTGCAATTGTCTGGATCTCTTTTGCACTTGGTTCACCAGGAATATTAGTAAGGTAGGACTTCAGGTTCTTCTTCATAAGTCCTGTGGCAACTATGATAACTGGTATGATTGATAGCCTTATGTGTTCTAAGGTGGCTTTTAAGGCCGGCAGTTGATTTACAAGGACCATGATAAGCATGGCACACAAAAGTCAAAGTCTTAACAGGATTGATTGGATTCGAATGAGGAATAATATTTTTGTGCACAACCATATTCCTTTTCAGTCCAGATACAGACCTGCATACCTTACTGCATATTACACACACTGTGCTGTCAGGTCGCTGCGAAACACTAAATGAGAACAGTCTGTCCATGTGAGGTTTCTTTTCCTAAGTTCTATTTTCAACTTTGTGCGCTCTATCCTTCTAACATGAAAAGAACCACAGCCAACTGGATCGATGGAATTCTGTTGTACGTCTATAAGAGTAAAGGATATATGTATGTATATATATATATATATATATATATACATATATATATATATACTAGCAGGGGTGCCCGGCGTTGCTCGGGTGTTTGGAGGTGTATGCTGTGCAAAAAAAAGCAAAAAAACAAAAAAAAATGGTTAATTTTTTAAAACTTTGACCCCTATTATGACCCCTTAAAATTTATTGTTTCGGGCTCAAATCACTTTATTAAGTTAGATCCATGTTCAAGGAACCTATATCTAAAATTTCAAGTGTCTAGACCCAAAATTGTCGGAGGAGTTTGGTAGAGTTCTTAAAGGTCTAATCGTTGAAATTTGACCCCTTAACAGCAAAATTTCTGGCTGACACCCGTCACATCGATTTTCCCAAATCTCAGTATCCGGTATTTCAAATTTCGAGTCTATAGACTAAAAATTGACAGAGTTATTGCGTAGGGAAATGTACACAGACACACAGACACACAGACAGACAGACAGACAGACAGACAGACAGACACGTTCACTTTTATAGATATGTAGAAATATATACGTTGTTGAATACTCTCTCACTATTTACTGTTGATACCCGTTGATTTGGCATTTATTGATACTTAATTTCCCTTAATTCCTGAGTTAATTTCTGGTAGCATGTCAGTAGAATATCAGCCTACGAAGCTAAGGTTGATATTGTGACCGAGTTCGAGTCCACAGTAATTTTCCATTGATACACTGATGATTGCGTAAGCGAAAAACTACTGTCTATAGATATGAAAATAATTAATACTTAGTAAAAAATATCTTCATATATATAAATATATAGGTGTTCCATATATATAAATATATAGGTGTTCCATATATATAAATATATAGGTGTTCCATATATATAAATATATAGGTGTTCCATATATATAAATATATAGGTGTTCCATATATATACACATATAATGTGACATCATGTATTGCGTATATATTCTCAGTATGTAGTTCACAGTTGAACCTAGTAGTAGTATAAAAATCTATCTACTGAAAGTAAGCAACAAGAATACAAAAGTGCTTCATTGGAGATTATTCCTTTGTACTTAAAGACTGGTATAACAACCACAGAAACATTAAATAATAAAAAAAACAACGCCAATTTAAAACAGACCTAGTGGATCATTATTATTATATCAAAGAATCTCGGACAGTATAACGATAGACTCGTCTAGATTATGCTCGAATAAAATCTTAAAAATTCTTAAAACCACCTAACCTATTAAACCGTAGAAGCGAAAGCGCAACCAACTGTAGATGCAAAATAAGCACACACACACGCACATACGCACATATACAAGATGAGAAATACGAGATACATGGAACTTTAATTTATCATCAGATCAATAAGAAAGAAAAAGGATAAAATATACAGAAAAACGTTTTTAGGCCATGACATTTCGAAGCTAAATGTTTCTCACCAGATTAGGAGATCTATGCAACTTGTATTTCTTATATTTATATATTATATGAATTGCTCCTCTTAATCGTCAAGAGCTTTTTGTTTTGTGACAGGTTTGCTTTGTTTAAAGATTATATCTTTATCAAGTTCATATATATATATATATAGTTGTATATAATTTTTTGTATATAGTTTTGTGAATATAGTTTTGTGAACATATTTTCACAATCAAATCATGAAAGACGCAATTGGATATCCTATGCTCGAGTTTCGCCATCCTGTGTTTTTATGTGGAACATATACGCGCTCAGGTAGGATTTTATATTAGCTAAGACGATGTTATCCACCAAACTACTTTTGAGACATCGGCCTAGAGTCTTAGTTGTTGGATGACTATAGACCTTGTTCAGCAGAATAAAATATATTCCATAGTTGAAGTTCACAGTGGTTTGCTTGGTCTATACTTGTTAAAATACTTTATTGTATGTGACATAGTGTCTCAATTGGCAGGGTAATCGCTTCGCATGCAAGTGTTTTGGGATTCGAATCCTGAGTTGAGTTTATAACTTCCGGTCTGCGTTTATTGCGGTTTTTGTAGGTCGCAGTATTATTTGTTTGTGGAAATAATGATATATATATATATATATATATATATATATATATAAAACTGAAAGTGTCTGTCTGTGTGTCTGTGTGTGTACATTTCCCTATGCAATAACTCTGTCAATTTTTAGTCTACAGACCCGAAATTTGATATACAGGGTACTGAGATTTGGGAAAATCGATGTGATCAATTTTTGGCCAGAAATTTGGCTGTTAAGGGGTCAAAATGCAACGATTTGACCTTTGAGCACTCTACCAAACTCCTCCGACAAATTTTGTCTGCACACTTGAAATTTTAGATATAGGTTCCTTGGACATGGATCTTACTTCATAACTTGATTTGAGCACAAGAACAATAAATGTTAAGGGGTCAAAAAAGGGGCCAAAGTTTAAAAAATTGACCTCTGCGGTCTCTTCCAAATTACTCAGAAAATTTCTGGTCTAAATATTTGAAATTTTACATAAAGGGTATTCAGAGATAGGACAAGCTTTTTCATCGGTTTGGGTCGAAAAGTTTTAGTTACCAATATATAAATGTATGTATGTATGTGTGTATGTTTGCATGTCTGCCTAAAACTTTCAATAGAGGCAACGGATTTTACCAAGATCAGTATCGTTCAATATTTCATACGACAAATATCGAAACATTGGCTAAAAACATTAATATCTTCTCCTTCAACTAGGCACTTTTCTACTGGGGGCTCACTTTTTTCGCCGATATTTTTTAAAGTTATCCTCTCCTTTAGATTGTATAGCCTTAATTTTTAAAAATGTCGCTTCCGGGTTGGTGGTGGTCGTAATAGCATAGACGTTAGGTTTTTACCCCGTTCTTTTCCTCCTTCGTGGTGCGGGTTCGAGCCTGCCTTCCTACTACCAGATTTTGTTTTGCTTTTTTTTGTTAAACAGACTCATCCAATATGTTAGCATATATATAAATTTTCATACTTGATATAATTATTTCCACAGCCAAACAGCGTCGCAGCTCACATAAGCCATGAAAGCATAAAAAATTCATCAAATGAATACACCCGAAGAGCGAGTTCGGATGTGTTCATTTGATGAGCCCAAATGAGGACGAAACTCAAGTCTTGGACTTCTGTTTTGTGTGCTTTCATGGCTTGTATTAACTGCGACGTTTTTTTGGCTGTGGAAATATATATACAGGGTAAGCCCCCAAAAATTATTAGTCCCCGTTTCTTAGTGTTTTGTCCGAATAAAATTAAACTTTGGTCATAACTAGTTTATTATATTCAAAACATCACATCAAAACGCAAGGGTCTTTGGCCTTTTTTCTCCGTTCTACAGCATATGCTCTAGATGGCCTCCATTTAGCTTTCGTTTTTTGGGGGGTCACCCTGTATATATATATATATATATATATATATATATATATATATATATATATATGCATGTGCATATGTATATATATATACATATTTAAATGTGTGTTTGTATGTGTGAGTGTTGATGTAATGAATGAATAAAAGTTCATTTACATGTTCCAAGATATCAAGACGAAAGGCAGCACATTATAATGTACGATCATTTCAAAGACGATACTGTATTAGTTTACATAAAAAAATCCTCATCAGCACAATGGGAGAAAGAGTAGTGACACCAAAGTAGCAATCAATATGCAGCATAAAAGTTTTTACGGCCCCTGGAAAACTCTACAGTGGAGGGGTGACGTTTTGCTGCTTATCGAGGTAGTCAGGGGCATTTATGTGGAGGGGTGTTACGAGTCTTCAGAGCACATTTCATTAAAACACTTGTAAAACAGGCATAGACGTGTAACATTTCGACGATTTGACGGGGGTGGTGTTGATAGTGCGGGACCTATTGTGTTAGAACTATGTTATGGACGCTGTCTAATAGAGAGAGAAAGAGAGAGAGAGAGAGTGTGTGTGAGAGAGAGCGAGGAAGAGAGAGGGAGAGATGGAGAGATGGAGAGAGAAACTAGTAATAGCTATAACAACTTAGATGTGGAAATAGCACTAGTACGATATAGAGATCCAACCATCTTTGCAACAAGCTTGGCAATGTTTTTAGTGTATTTGTTCTAATTAATGTTGCCTATGAATGCCAAGCCGAGGAGTTTGAACAACAGGCTCTCAAGTAGCGTATTATTTGTCATGTCAATCAGTGGTTGAATAGATATATTGCATTTGTTAAAGGAAAGAAGATTAGTCTAAGTAAAATAAAGCGATATATACGTTTTTTTGTGGCACAATGACGTAGCCCCTTTTAAGGGAGCTGGGGGGGCTGCTCAATTAATAACCCCTATATCTAGCTTCTAACCTTGTGCCTGACTTTGTGATGCAGTTAAAAACGTTTCATGCAGGTGTTTTTGGATTTTGGGAGATCATGTCGGTTGGGTTTGAGTGACAGGTGTTATGAAACTTTTAAAGGTCAGATTTACACGCGGATATCAGTAGTTGAAAACTAAAACATTGTGTGAAACGCATATTTCCCTCTCTCATTCTCTCACTCTTTCTTTCTATATTTCTATCATTGACTTACTTTCTCTCTCTTTCTTCATTGAAAGAAAGAATTAAATATAATTTGATTGTTGTAAAGACAGTTGAGGTTTGCTCGCCGTACGCGATGGGTCGGCTAAATATGTTTCCTAACTTGTTAACTGTTTAATAAATTATGTATATTTTTATAAAAATGTATTTTGTCGCTGTTTTCATACAAGTGTTCGATTTCAGCATACCATTAATGCCGACGACAGAAAGCTGCAATGAACACGCAACAAGCGACGATGGGAAGACGCCTTCAATGACCACACATAATGCGACCCGTACCAAACAGTTATAGCCGACGACGGATCGACTCGTTTCCGTTGTGTTTCCAGAATGTGCCTATCGTTTAGATATCGTTGGATATCGTTCACTCCCCGTGGAGCTGGTTGCATTCCCAAGACGTTCATCAACCAAGTAACCCTCCCGGGGAGCGATAGGACTACATTTTAACGTGTTAAGAACGTGGTTAAAATAAATGTACAATGATTTAAGGGTGTGATTTACAAAATGGTATAGAATTTACAGTCTTTTTGTAAAATTATTTATTACTTTACATCACAACATATACAGATATACATATGTGTTGTAGTAGGTCGAACACAAGAAAGTATTTGTTAGTTATTTATCTGTCTGTTAATCTATCTATATATCTATGTGTATTATCGGTATATCTCTCGATCTAGTTACCTATCTATTTATATATCTATTTATATCGATCTATCTATATATTTAACTGATGAAATAAACAAGAGATGGCATGAAGAATGTTGATAAAAACTCTCAAAACAGATCAAGTTATATCATAGACAAGTTGTCACCGGAAGCATCTTATCAGCTGACCGGAACTACATATATGCTACCACCTGATCGTGTTAGCTGGAGATCACGTTGAGTTGGAGCTGAGAATTGGAAAGAGTGGTTGGGTTTAATGGTTGTCTCCCCCTTCCATTGGAGGGAGATGACGTGCCTCAAAAAGGAGACTAATAGAATTAAGAAGAACCCAACATGGCAAAAATTAACTCACTTTCCATATTCGTCTGCGTCGACCTTCTGGAAAGTGAAATAAAGATAATATAAAATACAATCAGCGTTTTTGGAGTGAATGCATATTCGTTCAAACAGGTTCCAACTTGCCATGGACCAAGATCAACGACTCAGTGAAAATAAGGTATGTCGAAAATGCATGTATGGCACACACCCACATACACACCTCCTCCCGCATATGAACATTTAGACGATCATAATATTGAAACATAAATAGACTGCAACAAAATAACTTAGGGTGCAAATAGTGAAGAACCACTATAGACCTATAGTGACACATTCACACTAATACATATCTTGAATGGTGACATGGTACACCATTATATAACATATGTGCACACACACACGCATACACACACACACTATATATATATATATATATATATATATATATAGAGAGAGAGAGAGAGAGAGAGAGCAGCATTAAAGATCAATATTTAATCGTGCAAAAATATCAGATTTGAGCAAAAGTTTGTACTCTGTCCTAAGTGTTCACTTTTTGGTACGATTGTTTTTTTCTTTGTAAAAATTTTCGAATTTTATCTTATTTACTTTATGTGTTTAATAAAATGAAAAAGTGACACAAAGATAAGAAATGCAACGACTATTACGAAATTTCTGAAAAGTGAAAAAATATTTTAAGAGAATAAGAATAAAAAGCATGTTAAACTAGCAACAAATATGTCCTCATTCGCCTTCCGTTCACATATTTTTTCGCTATCCAATTGGCTGCTCTAACTTCGATTACACACTCGTCTGCTTTTAACCTTTTACCCTTACTAGACAGCTTTCGTCTTGACGCTGTCTATCAGGCAGGACTAAAACGTATTCGCTAATCAAAACTGATGTAACATTTCGTCGATGGAACAGAGGCTGAAGCTTAAATGTCAGTTCAGTGGCGACTTTTTTAGAACCTTGTCCAGGAGTGAGAGACAAGTAGCAGATGCACCAGCCCAAATATGACCACAATACGACATACATGAGCGAATGGAGTCCTTATAGAATTACATGATACTTTCAGCCGTAAGTAGCTTCCTAGCACGGTAACGAGAGCCCACCTTCTTCGCAGTGGCCTTGACAATGCTCTCAATGTACCTGTTTCAATTCATGTTCCCTGTGAACGTTAGGCCGAGTAGTTTAAAATAAGTACTTTCAGGTAATGTGTCTTTGGACATTGCCATTGATGGTAGAGAAGGTTTCTTGTAATTATTGAAGGAAACATGCTTAGTCTTGACAGCATTGAATGTGACTATCGATTTTGTCCCCATTCCTCTACAGATTGGAAATCTTCCTCTAGTGTTTCTGCCATTTACTTAGATATGTGTTCATTTGTTTTCCCTTCGTGCCTGTTATAGAGCGTGGTGTCATCAGCAAATACACTAATGTCAGAAGCAATATTATCAGGGAGGCTATTTATGAATATTAGGAATAATAAAGGTCCAACGATAGACCCCTGAGATACTCCCGCGTTTATATCATATTGTTTAGATGTACGACCGTCGAGGAAAACCTGGATTCTTCTCTTATATAAATAACCTAAAACTTGTATGCGACCATCCGGCAGATAATTTCGATATTTTATTCAGGATCACTAGAGGAAGATTTCCAATCTGTAGTGGAACAATTACATTGAGAGCATTGCCAGGACCGCTGCGAAGAAGGTACGTTCTCTCCTCCGTGCGAGAAAGCTACTAACGCTCGAAAGTATCCTGTATCTCTATGAGGCCACCATTCGCCCATGTATGTCGTATTGGTGTCATATTTGGGATGGTTCATCTGCTACTAGTCTTTCGCTCCTAGACAAGGTCCAAGAGAGAGAGAGAGAGAGAGAGAGAGAGAGAGAGAGAGAGAGAGAGAGAGAGAGAGAGAGAGTCCACAACTTGATAGATCCTTAACTGTCATCTGAGTTTCAACCTCTGTGTCAGCAGCGAAATGTTGCATCCCTCTGATTGTTCTACAAGTATTTTAATAGTGAATGCTCTGACGAACTGCAAGTACTTGTGCTCCTACGCCGTAAATACCCTCGACAAACCCGACAAACAGCTAAATCCCACCCCTACACAGTAGTGATCCCTAGATATAAGAGAGATTTCTACTCCGGTAGTTTATTCCCCAGAACCGCTAGACTTTGAAATTCCATTCCGACTCCATGCTTCCCCAACTGTACTGACATGCAGAAGTTCAAGTGTAACGTGGACCGACATCTTACTGCCCAACTCCCGACATAATACCCCAGTAGCTTATGTCCTTGATAGTAGCTCCCTACACCAAAATGGCAATGTGCCTTGTTTGGGCTAAAAAGTGTAATAATATAAAGTGACATCAATTGTTTTCGATTATTAAAATATTATTTTTTATTCCATTTTCACCCTAAACAAGGTATAGTGCCTCTTTGATGTAGGAGGCTAGAATATATAAATTGCAGGGATACTACATAGGGGGTTGAGCAGCGAGATGTCTGTTAACATTGCACTTAAACTTCTAAGTGTTAGCACAGTTGGGAAAGCAGGTACCCGGTAGGGTGTCACAAAGTCTAGCAGTTCTGAAGAAGAAACTATTAGAATAGAATACTTTCTTACATATAAGGATCTGTGTAGGGGTGGGATTTATCTACTTGTCAGGTTTGTCAGGGGTATTTACGTCGAAAGGGGTATAAGGGCTTGGAGTTGGTGATAGCATTCATCATTAAAATAGTTGTAGAACAGGCAGAGTAGCCCACCTTATTAGTAGCATTGGCAACTCATGTTCCCTGTTAAGCCGAGGAGTTTGAAAAAAGAACGTTCAGGTACTGTATCTTTAGTCAGAGCTAGAGGTGGTTGAGAAAATTTCTTGTAATTATTGAATGAAACAAGCTTAGTCTTGGCAACATTGAATGTGACTACACATTTTTGTCCCCCATTCCACGACAGATTGGAGGTTATCCTCTAGTGTCTTTTTTAATTTCCTTAGATGTGTTCATTTGTTTTCTCGTGCCTATTATATAGCGTGATGTCATCAACAAATATTCCTATTTCAGAAACAATTTCAACAGGGAAGTCATTTATGAATATCAGGAATAATGAAGGTCCAAGAATAGATCCCTGAGGTACACTCGCATTTATATCATATTATTTAGATGTACGACCGTCGAGGATAACCTGGATTCTTCTCTTATTTAAGAAAGATTTAATTATGTTAAGTATTCGCCCAGTGATACCTTAAGATCTGATTTTCCTGAGAAGACCATCGTACCATTCCCTGTCAAAATCATTCAATATTTCTAGGGCTATCGCCTTACTCTCACCTGCTTTGTCCAGTGTATGTTATATACGGCTAGAGGTCATCTGCTGTCTAAATCCATATTTTTGCTCAGTCAGAAGTTTAGCCGTTGTAAGGTGATGGGCTTGGTTAATTATGGACTGAAATATTTTGGCGAAAAGCGGGAGGAGGCTAATGGGGCAAGGATTTAATCGGTCAGTTCTTCGCGAGAATTCTTGTAAACTGGTACCACAGAAGCAGTTTTCAAGTAGCCAGGAAAGAAAGATTCGGAAAGGAATTTGTTGCCTAGTTTGGAGAGAACTGGAGCAACCTCAACGGACCCCTTTTTAATAGCACAGCCGAGACTAGATGGGGGTCCACATGCATTTGAGGTGTTAAGTTTTTTTTTATGATATCATGCACCTGAGTGGGGGTGATTTTCAGATCATCCAGTATGGTGTCTGTCTGCAAAAGAAATTCAGAGAGGGAGTGGTTTACTGGGTCCAATGTGGAGTTGGAGGCAAACCGACTGGCAAGTATGTTAGCCTTCTCGATTACCGTGCAAACAATCTCATGATTATTGGATAGTGTGAGAAATTGTTGATTGCCCATAATTTACTATACCGTTGTAGATTTTCCAGAACTCACGGGTTCCTTATTTCTGTACTTCAATACGTTTTCTGGTGGTTTCGGTATATTCTCTCTTAGCTGTCGCTATTTCTTTCTTGCAATCATTTCTAGCTTCTGTAAACTTTTGTCTGTTTGTCTGGATTTATGTCGGTTAAATCTGCGGAATGCATGCTTCCTTTCAGCAATGGCAGCTGCAAAATTAGAAGTAAACCATTGGGAAGAGTGGGGTTTGCTATAGAGTTACAACGTGAGAACATGTGCTTCAATTGCCGTTTTGAATTAATCAGTGGTCTCATTAGCGCTGTTCAGCGGGAAGAGAAAATATGTTTCCCCATGAAGCATCTCTGTTGAAATCCCTGAATGGCTTGCGTCAGCCTTTTTAATAGTACCTTGTCGTTTTGAGCAATGGCTCTTCAGATTGGGTCAAGAATTAAAGGCGATTTCTACCATTATCACTCCGTGATCAGCATTCCCGAGTAGGCTATGGGTATTCGTTACACAATCATCAGGAACTGTGGTCAGAAATAGATCTAGAAGTGAGGCATGTTGATCTTACTGATCTGGGAAACGTGTCGGAAACGTAGCCGTCTGCGATAGGAAATGAGATCTAGAGAAGCTATGCGTTATTATTTTCAAACTTTATAATGTTTATCCATTTATGTTTTTATTACCACTTATATTTGAATTGATGCTTTGTGTCAGCGTGTTCAGTACGAATTTTGAAAAAAAATAGTTTGGTGACATCAGTCAAAATATTATTTCGTAAACTAAATCTCTATATAAATAAAATGAACTCAGTTTCCCCGTCTGATTTTGACATTAATAGGATTAAAAATCAAGATATTTCATGCAAATATAATATGCACAAACGGCAGAACAATATCTGAGGTGTGTTATAGGCTTATTATTTCTCAAATTCCTCGATAATCTTAGATTTCTATACTTTTTCTGCTGAGAAGTCACGGCCAAAATCGGTTAAGATCAATGGAAGTGGTAAAATATTTTCTCTCTAATAAACTCCTCCCCCCCTGCCACCACTTAACACCGTTTGGGGATCGTTCACAAGGAACAGTTGAGAAGAGAACACCGGTTTGGCTTCGTAGTTCTTTCATGTGACGTTATTTAAAATCGCTAAATAAAGCTGCAGTGCTCTGTGGCGTAGTGGTTAGCGTGCTGGACAATTCACATTATATTTTTACGTTCGCGCCGACCTACCGTAGTCGTTTTTTTTTTCCTAAACAACTGGTGTGGACTTTTCTTGGTGGCCGAACTGTTAACGTTGCAGATGTTTTTTTTTTTTTTTTTTTTTCACACTTTATTTTCCTACTTTTACTCATGACTCCGGGTTTGATCCTTCCTACTTACCTACCATAACATTTTTTAAAACTCCCCCCCCGTCCCGGAAACAAACACTCGGGCAACGCCGGGTACCCCCGCTAGTTGAAAATATTTCTTAAACTAAATTGAAAATATTATTTCATAAACTAAATTGAAAATATTTCTTAAACGAAATTCAAAATATTATTTCTTAAACTAAATTGAAAATATTATTTCATAAACTAAATTCAAAATATTATTTCTTAAACTAAATTGAAAATATTATTTCATAAACTAAATTGAAAATATTATGTCGTAAACTAAATTCAAAATATTATTTCGTAAACTAAATTCAAAATATTATTTCGTAAACTAAATTCAAAATATTATTTTGTAAACTAAATTGAAATATTATTTTGTAAACTAAATTGAAAATATTATTTTGTAAACTAAATTACAAAATATTATTCCGTAAACTAAATTAAAAATATTATTTTGTAAACTAAATTAAAAATATTATTTCGTAAACTAAATTTAAAATATTATTTCGTAAAATAAATTCAAAATATTATTTTGTAAACTAAATTAAAAATATTATTTCATAAACTAAATTCAAAATATTATTTTTTAAACTAAATTGAAAATATTATTTCATAAACTAAATTGAACATATTATTTCATAAACTAAATTGAAAATATTATTTCGTAAACTAAATTCAAAATATTATTTTGTAAACTAAATTGAAAATATTATTTCATGAACTAAATTCAAAATATTATTTTGTAAACTAAATTGAAAATATTATTTTGTAAACTAAATTCAAAATATTATTTTGTAAACTAAATTCAAAATATTATTTCGTAAACTAAATTCAAAATATTATTTTGTAAACTAAATTGAAAATATTATTACTTAAACTAAATTGAAAATATTATTTCGTTAACTAAATTGAAAATATTATTTTGTAAACTAAATTACAAAATATTATTCCGTAAACTAAATTAAAAATATTATTTTGTAAACTAAATTCAAAATATTATTTCGTAAACTAAATTTAAAATATTATTTCGTAAAATAAATTCAAAAAATTATTTCTTAAACGAAATTCAAAATATTATTTTGTAAACTAAATTCAAAATATTATTTCATAAACTAAATTCAAAATATTATTTTTTAAACTAAATTGAAAATATTATTTCATAAACTAAATTCAAAATATTATTTTGTAAACTAAATTGAAAATATTATTTTGTAAACTAAATTCAAAATATTATTTTGTAAACTAAATTGAAAATATTATTTCATGAACTAAATTCAAAATATTATTTCGTAAACTAAATTGAAAATATTATTTCGTAAACTAAATTCAAAATATTATTTTGTAAACTAAATTCAAAATATTATTTTGTAAACTAAATTGAAAATATTATTTCATAAACTAAATTCCAAATATAATTTCGTAAACTAAATTCAAAATATTTTACCATCAAATAGTTTTTCTGATTTTTTTTTAGATTAGGATTGATTATTTGTATTATTTGAAATCTTTGGACTACTCTTCTAATCTTGAGTGAAAGTTGCCCAATGTTTCAGTACGTATAACCACCGACCTTATTCAGGTATATTTTGTTGAACTTGTGGATCTTTCTATCGACCTTGAAAATCCGCACTGAATATAGATCGGAGCCCTTTATTTAATCCACGGGGGTAGCATTCTTTCGGTTCGTCATTGGTTGCTGGGAAGAAGTTCTAAATAATTCGCAATTGTGTTGACGATCGAACTTTTAATATCCAGAGGAGTGTAACATAATTGCATTTTACCAAGTACTTTTCACTGCGCCACGGGCTCTTGTGGATGGAAGGTCAGAGGTTACATCGATCGAGACTTGTTAAAAGAAATACTGAAGTCGTCTGGAGAATCCAAATAGCATTAAATAAAGTTATATATTTTTTATTATTAAATAAACAAAATTATTTTTGATTATATATTTCTTTGACTTTTGATAGTACATACGTTTTTCAAAGAAGGATTTTTTTCTTTTCATTCTGTTGTGAGACCAAAACTTACCTGCATCATGGACTCTTCCAGCACTGTATTACAATTTTAGATAACCATCTCAGGAAGCAGTATCGTAATACCGTAGAATCAGCAGGAGCACTAGTAGTACGCACGCGTACGACTACATAATAGACACCACCGGATAGTAAGCTCCGCTTACCCTTTATCTTATGATTGTAACCTTTTCAGCGAATATATCTTTCTTACATATAATTCATGTTCCGTGTTTTCTTTCCATGTTCCCAGCTTCGGTCCACGTCACATTCTGTTAGTTGTATTAAACGCGGAAATCGAAACATAAAAAGAAAGAAAGAAAGAAAGTGTTAGAAAAAATTTCAAATAAGCTTACAGGATCGCATTTGCAATGATGTAAATACACTGCTTTATTACTTTCAACTGTTTTCGTCATAAAAACTGTACAATTTTTATTAAGGCGATGCGAAGGCCTCTCCTGAAGTAAGCAAAGTATACAGCCGATCTCGCCGATTTTTGTGAAATCTGAATCCGATGTGTCTGCGTGGTTGGCGCGAAGATCACCTTCTTTGTTTTTAAAGAACAAAATCTATATCACAACTCTACATTGTTGATGTTATTATTACTATTTTTTAAAAATTATATTGACCCTAAACTAGAGATTTGCTACTAAGACGTAAAGAGTTACTGTCAATTACGGACCATATCTACAGGGCGTCCTAAGTGGGGGAGTTGTTTGATATGTTTGTTCACGTTGCATTGAAACTTCTTCAGATTGACACAGGCAGAGAAACAGTAGGCTCGGAAAGAATTCCGAAGGCTAGCAATTGTTTTTAAAACAGTGCGGAAATTTATTCACGTCCTGCTGTTGTTGTTGATGCTGTTGTTGTTGATGCTGTTGTTGTTGATGTTGTTATTGGGGCTTGATTGAGTGTGTTTCCAATAAGAGAGTTGTATTTACGTTTATGAAGGCAAAAAAAAAAAAAAATCAGCGAAAAAATAATTACTTATGCTCTACATAAGGTTCGAACTCATTGACTGTTTTTATGTGCAGAAATCTAATTGACTCCAGTTCGAACTGTTGACACTGTTAAAATACAAAAGCCAGACTATCGTTTTCTCTCTTTCTCTCTCTCTCTCTCTTCTTCTTCTTCTTCTTTTTCTTCTTATTTCTTTCTATCTATCTAGCTATCTATCTATCTATCTATCCAACTGCCTGCTTGTCCATGTCTTTTCTCTCTCTATATATATATTCTCTCTTTTTCTCTTTCTCTCTACGCATACATATATTCTCGTTTACTCTCTCTCTCTCTCTCTTTCTCTCTCTATCTCTCTCTCTCTATATATACATCCATCCATCCAAGCACACACACACACACACACACACACACACACACACACACACACACATATATATATATACACTTCTTAATCAAACCCTACCGAGTTTCTAGCCCTTCTCACCGTCACCATAATTCATATCAAGAAGATTTCAATCAATCACTGGACATTCTGACCAAAATTACAACCTAATTACACTGAAATTCCAACAAAAAACAAGTCCCCATCTAACAACACTGGGATCAGCTGAGTCCCAAAGAATATCTTTTTCTAAACTTTAAACGCTATACATCCGTAACAACGCCGTGACTGAGAGCCATTGTTTCTGATCGCCATGGGGGGGGGGGTGCGATATCGAATGAAAGTTAATGCCACCAATCGCCGACACTTATTGATTATTTTATAAAGGTTTATTCACACGTGAAAGAAAGAGATAGAGTGAGTGAAAGATAAATAGATAGATAGACATATAGAAAGAGAGAGAGAGACACACAGACAGACAGACAGACAGACAGACAGGCAGACAGACAGAAAGAGAGGCAGATAGAGAAAGATTATAAAGATAAGGTTGGATTTTACTTATAATAATCGCCGTTGCAGGCTATTTCTTATTTGCAACCCCCCCCAACAAAAACAACACTTCTGTATTTCAAGTTTCGCTGGCGAAGTACGTAAGGAGAGTCAACGAAAAGTTACATAATTAGAACAAGAGAGGGTCTTTTAAACCATCTTTAATCATCATCATCATTATCATCAAAGAGAGAGAGAGAGAGAGAGAGCGGAAGGGAGAGAAAGAGAGAGATAAAAAAGATGAGGTAGGATGGGTTAGTAATTAACCGAGCAAATATGTGGACGGGGAGTTAATATAATAATATACATATAAAAGATAAGCTGTGTATAATCCACAGTGAAGTTACACAGGATAGAAGTACTGATTAAGCTTTAACTCGAATAAGCTTTAGGATTTATCATTTTCGGTAAGATAAGAAATCTCTGAAAAGCGATAAACACTTATCTGACACATTGCCAGAAATCCACTCGAGTTTTGCGTTAGCAAGTAGTTTCTATTTAATCTATATTCCATTCGTGTCATTCAAAAATCAGTTCGGTTTTGTCATCTTTATTCAATTTATAATACAAATAAATTATGTTTCTGATTTTTGGTCCCCGACAAAAGGAGGGTGGGCCTGTAAATTCACTCTTGTCCGTTCGTCCGTCCGTCTGTCTGCATTTTTCTTAATAACTATGCCTTGGAATGTTTTAAAATTGTGCACAAACATTAAACATGATATAAATAAAAAAGTAACGGAACAGATTTTCCGGGAAAAATCCAGTTGCCCCTCTGGGGGTACCTTTCGAGTTAAAATGTGTAAAATGGACACTTTTGTGCTTATTAAAAAAAAATTTGTGCCTTGAATTTAAAAAAAAAACTTTCTGATATATTTTTGTTTGTCTATACTTCTGGTATAATTTTGTTTGTCTATACTTCGCGATAACTCTTGGATGTGCCCCAGGGGCTGTTCATTCCATTTTTTTTTACATAGGTGTCACCACTTATCAAGGTCGAGAGGCCACTCAAGGATAAGGGTTAAAGAGTGTACAGTAGTTAAAAAGACAATATAGTAATCGATAGTAATGGAAGTTCGGTAAATTTGTTAACTTAAGTGTAACGGCTCATCAGAAACTTGTTCACGTTGGACTTGAAGACAACCATATTATAGACAACTGAGACGCAGGAAAACGGAAAACAATTCCACAGGCGTACAGTTCTAAGAAAGAAGATTTGATCTACGTTTGAGTTTAGGCACAGATAAAGAGTGGAGGGGGGAATTATTGATAGTGTTTTCAGCTAGACGAGTGTTTCTTGTGAAAGTTTGGCGAGAGGGAACCATAGATTGAAGCTCAGTCGAACACGTTCCATGAAAATAACGATAAAGCAGAGACAAACTCGCAACATCTCTTCTGTGAGATAGAGGTTGCAGGCAAGAGAAAAGTAAATCTCCCACGAGGCCACAAAGTCTATTTTGAACTCTATCAAGACAGGACAAGTCCTTTCTAGCAGTTCCTGCACAGATGTGGCAACAGTATTCCATCCTTGGACGTATCTGGCTCTTATATAAATAAAGAATTGCACCAGCAGTGAGATATCTACTGGATCGATAGAAGAATCCGACCATGTTTCCAGCGGCCTTGGTAACAGATTTGATGTATGTATTCCATTCAAGATCAGGAGTAAAGGTCAAGCCCAGAAGCTTGTTAAAACTTGAGGCCTCCCCAAGACGAGAGCCACCCATCACAATTGATGCCAGATGTGGATCAGAACGTTGATGATGTAAAGATAGCTTACCCTTACATTAAAAGTAACCAGCCACTCCTTTCCCCATTGTACAACGTGATCAAGATCAGAGGAGAGAGAAACGGAGAGAATTGGTCGTTTACTGTCTTAGATGTGCTACCATAGATGGTAGTGTCATCAGCAAAAATGTCTACAAATGATGTAAGGATGTGATTTGGAAGATAATTAATGTAGATCAGGAAAAGAGTTGGGCCCAGGATCGACCCCTGAGGGACTTCAGCATTAATACTAATCAGAGAGAAATGATTTAATACTATCAGAGAGAAATGATTTAATAATTGAGAAGATATTTCCAGCTATACTATAGCTGGAAATCTTGTGAAATAAACCTTTTTGCCATACACTATCAAAGGCCTTTGATATGTTAAGAGCAATTGCCCTAGAAAGAAAGCCTCTGTCGAGAGATTCGCTAAACCTATGAGATATAACTGTAAGCACATCTGCTGTAGATCTAGCAGAACGGAAACCATATTGTGTGTCACTAAGAAGGTTATTTTTGCTGAGATGGTTGATTACTTCTCTATTTAACACAGATTCCAGCAACTTACTCATGACGCACAGGAGACTTATTGGCCTGTATTGAGAAGGGGATGAACGATCACTAAAATTCTTAAATACAGGGTACACTGATGAGATTTTCCAGATTGATGGGAAGCAATTCTCCTTAAGACAACGTTTAAACAGTTTTGTAAGTATGGGCGCTAGTTCTGGTCGAAGTTTTTTTAGTACTATAATTGGAATACCGTCAGGGCCGGTTGCTTTACTGGAGGGTTTTGATTAGCTTGGCAACATCACGTATAGATATTTGTATATCACATAGCGTGTTTTCTGATACAGGAGGAAATATTGGAGGTTGGCGGCCTTGGTCACAAAGGGTAGAATTAACTGCAAAGTTCTTGGTAAAGAGTTTGGCTTTGTCTGATGCTGACGAGATTACTTCAGGTCCATTGATGATAGGTGGGATAGAGCACACGCTTCTGTTCAGGATTCTGTGTTGCTATTTGCCAAAATTGGTGGGAACCAAGCCGCTGCTTAGCTACTTTGGACTTGACGGACTGAGCATCGCTCTTGCGTTCTTTATTACTTTCTTACAATGGTTGTTGGCAGTCCTTAAAGCGGTTTTAGTTTCCGTACATCTATTACGTTGGAAGCAGTGGAAAAAGTGTTTTCTGTGTGCAATAGCAGCAGCACATTCTGGAGAGAAGCATGGCTGGCTGTTAGGTTTTGGCTGGAACTTTTTCGAGGGAATGAAACGGTCTATACCTACAAGTAACCATTCCTTCAGGTCTGATACTATAGAGGACACATCCTTTTTAAACATGGAACGCAGAGGTAGATCCGATATAAATGTACGGAAGCTATCCCAGTCAGCCATAGTGTATCGATAAACTGCACGATGGAGAAGTACGTCTGAGGACTTATTACATTTCATTTTTATCTTAATGTATACAACTGAGTGGTCGGAAGATCCAAGAGCTGACAGAACGAAAACTGAACATAGTTCAGGGCAATTTGTGAGAATAAGGTCTAGGAAACTCGCATACTGGCCGTCATTGTCGGGCACACGGGTGGGTTCGTCAACAATCTATTTTTGAGACAATTTTACCATATTTGTCCAAAATTTTCTGTGTATGTCTATTTAGCAGTTTTGCTTGGTGCTGAATTCGAATTTAAATATGCTAAGGCCTTGGGGACTTTGGAGACTAAATGGGGGGCAAATGATGGACTTCAAGATTTCTTTTTTTGCATGGTTCAGAACTCAAGTTTACATATGATAAGGCCTAAAACTGCACCATTTGTTCATTTTGACATGCATTTGACGTCCCCTGAGGAGTTTTGTGGCTAAATGGGGGGGGGGAAATGCTGAACAGTCATTTTTTTAGGTCTCGTTCACTGTGCATCCAGCTGATCCCATGCATTCTTCCCTTATTTTAGTAATGATTCGAATAATTTTGATTATTCGGACTACTGTTCTCAGATTAAAACTAAATATATGATTAATTTTGATCCGTCGAACAAATTTAATTAAGTCTTTAGCCGGTAAAAATAGCTGCTAAGAGATAAAAATTAAAAACAAAACTGAACTTGGCAGGCGTATTTATTGTATTTAATTGCAGGCGTATTTATTGTTTTTAATTTACTTCGAAATTTAACTGACTTTTACCCACAAATGTATATTTGGGCATGCGTGCATGAGCAATTTAAGTTTATTTAAACTTAAATTGCCCATGCACGCATGCCCAAATATACATTTGTGGGTAAAAGTCAGTTAAATTTTAACCCTTTCTTATTCATGTGACGATAGCTCAAACGGTAACGGCGAAGACTAGAGCGTTAAATGTTTTTGTTTCGATTCAAGCTGATGGCAGCGAAGTAATTTTTAATTTTACTTTTGAAACCATTAATTTGTATTAGGTATAATATAAGAATCAACATTCGCATTGTAGTCCGTTAATAATGATTCGAATAATTATGTTCTCAGTGGTCCAAATTCGAGCGTTATTCGCACAAGGTTTCGGTCGATGTAAACTCCAACCTTCTTCAGGTTTTTGGTCAAACTCGTGAATCTTTCTGTTGAGCTCTGGAATCTACAGGGACTTTATAACCAGACTCTTTATTCAATCCACAGGAATACGTTCCGTCAGCCATGATAGAGTAAAAGTCGTAAGTAATTCGCAACTGTATTTTAGTATCACCCATATTAAGAATTGAACCTTCAACCTACAGACGAGTCCAATTTACAACTGAATTTTACCAAGTACTTGCAATTCTAATTAATATTTTTTGGAAAGTGAAGGTTCAATCCTCAGTGCAGGCGACACTAAAATACAAATGCGCATAGAGGAAGCGGGAGCATAAAATCCCGTAGATTAAATAAAGGTTTCCGTTCGAAAATTCCAAGTTTGACAAGATCGCAGCGTTTAATAAGATACAGCTGAAGAAGGTCGGAGGTTTCATGGGTCGAAACGTTGCAAAAATGTCATTATATATAAGAACAGCAGTCCAAAATATCCAAACAGTACGAAGATATATATATATATATATATATATATATATATGTATATATATGTATATATATATGAATGTCTGTGTGTGTATGTGTGTGTGTGTGTGTGTCTGGTCACAAATAGGCACCTATTTAAAAAAAAAAAACTGATTACATATAATGATAGAAGATGTATCGATACACAGGAATAGGTATGTTTGATCTGGCAGAACAGTGATCCATTAAAATTCTGGGGTCTGCGTTCGCGCCTGGTCCACAAAGTATGGAAATATAAATTTAAATTTAAAAATTAAAAAAAAAACGTTTACAAGTGTTTTTGATATAGATGTACATAATAATACTTTGATAAGTATGTTTTAACTTAAATAAGGATGGTATAATAAAATTATGGGGTCTACGTTCGCGCCAGGCTTCCACAGAATGGAAATAGGCACACACTTCAATAAAGACTTTTCATATCTATCTGTGTAAGTATACTTTGATAATTATGTTTCAGTTTGAAGAAATATGGTATAATAAAATTATGGGGTATTCGTTCGCATCTGACCTCCATAGAATGGAAATATGTCACAAAGTTTTTTTAATATAGATCCACAGAATATTGTGATAAGTGTTTCAGTGTGAACAGGTATGGTATAATAAATTATGGGGTTTATCTATTTTATATTTACTTTCATCATATTTAGCTTTGGTTTTGATACCCTCAAATTCGAAGCTACCTCTTTACAACCCTTCCTTTTCATAAGCTATCATACTTTCATAAATCAGAGTCCATTTTCTGTAGGCTGTTTTTGAACTCAGTCAACGACGGGTACTTTTGCTAGTATATATATATATATATATATATATATATATATATATATATATATATATAGTATTATAAATGTGTATATTTGGATGTAAATTAAATCGCTCTTTTATGATTGCCCATTCTTCGCCATCACTTTTTGCCTTCATATTGTTATCCAACATATTTTGATTATATATTAGTTACTAGCAGAGAACTTAGGACGTCTACTCAGCTATAGCTGACGGAACAAGGTCATGCTACCACTTTTGATTAAATAAAGGGTTGCGTTGAAGAAGTCAGAGGTTACATTGACCGAATCATTGCGCAGTAACACTCTAGACGAAAACAGTAGTCGGAAGGATCCTATTAAACGAATTTATCTATATATTAATACGATAGCGTGTGTGTTCTTTTGTGTGTCACGCTTACATCCGGGTCGTTTAATTGTTATGTTCTTCTATTTCTTGTCATAAATGATTTTACCAAGAATTCTTCACAAGTTTTCGTTTCGGTTTCGACTATTGCTGATGGTACTTTAATCATCTACTTTTTAAATAAATAATTTTATCAAGAATTCTTCATAAGTTTTGATTTCGGTTTCGATTATGGCTGAAGGAACTAAAGTTACACACACACACACACACACACACACACACACACATATATATATATATATATATATATATATATATATATATATATATATATACACACATATATATGTTTTTATAAGTTTTTATTTCGGTTTCGATTCAAGCTAATGCACCCAAGTCATATGGATATTTTTTTATTTTTGAAATCACAAATTTATAATATATAAAAATCGATGGAACATTAATTCTATAATAATATATACGAAATCTTCAAGAATTAAAATATCATATTTAAGCGTACTTTACGACCGGACTTTATAGGGCGTCCGTGGTAGCTTAGATAATTACTTTTGCAGTTTTAACAAAAAAGCTACAATAATATCTAAGCGTCTCCATTTACACTGAACATCTACAGAATGCCAACATCAATATATTACATATGAATGAGTCCCCTGTGGAATTTTCACAGGTCCCGGTTGTTAAATTATTATTATTTTACTTTATTTTTTTTTCATTTTACTCCAGTACAAAGTCTAAGAACGGAAGGGGATTTTTCTTGCGTCTAACACTTAATCTCTATATGAGACCATCGTTTTCAATTAAAGCTCTCCTTTATGTTTATACGTTGAGTTAGTATAGAAGTGAGAAATATGAATTTTTCTCCCTCAAATGGACGAGTAAACTATTTTATAGTTTAAGTTTCTTGTAATCTATTGATCTTACCGGATTCCAGGAAAATAATTCAGCTAGTCTAGTCGAGTAGATCTATCTATCTATCTATCTATCTATCTATCTATCTATCTATCTATCTATCTATCTATCTCTCTCTCTCTCTCTCTCTCTATATATATATATATATATATATACATATATATACTATTATATAAAATGACTTTGTCTATGTGTATGTTTATGTGTGTATGTATGAGTGAGTTCGTTCCCTATGAACTTGAAAACGGCTGAACCGATTTTTTATGAAAGTTAACACGAAGGTACCTTATGTGCTTGGCGGTTTTTCTTTTGTATCAGAATATCTTCGATAAATGTCGGAAATCAATAATCGAAATAATCCCATGAAAGAAGTAGCAGGCGATTTTTACCAAAGTTAACACCTTACGCAGCCTAACACCATAAGTGAATTTGGGAAGTTTTATTACCACACAAGTCGAAAGGCCCGACACATAAAATCAACAGTAGGTTTTTGATATAAAAGGGGCGAATTCAAAATGAATGTTCCTGTTTACAGCACATTTGCACCATGATACTTGACCTTTCATTTTAAACTTAGATTCAATTCATTATAACCGCACATGCACGAAAGCCTGTGATTATAAATCCAATCAGGTTCTTTGATATGACAGGGGTACCTCCGAAACAAATATTTCTGTTTACAGCACAATTATGATACTTGACTTTTGCATTCAAAACATTAATTCAAGCCATTATATATAAAGAATAATTTCATAAAATTAATAGTAGCTTCTCTACAGTGCAATGTAGACTACAATGTATTGTGGACTAATTCATTGCAGGGAGGCATGTGAATCTTCCCACGGTGAACCGGGATGGTTCACTAAATAGGGCATGAAATCAAACGATTTGATTGAAACATGGGCGATTTTACCGATTTCTATGACAATAAAAATATAGGAGTGTGAGACATTCGTTGGATCATTATTCAATTCTGGGGAACATCGAGTCTCCCTGCTAGCTAGCTATATATATATATGTATAGTATTATAAATATATATATATATATAGTATTATAAATGTGTATATTTGGGTTTAAATTAAATCGCTCTTTTATGATTGCTCATTCTTCGTCATTACTTTTTGCCTTCATATTCCAATCTCGTGCTATCCAACATATTTTGATTATATATTAGTTACTAGTAGGACTCGCGCCCCGACGTTGCCCGGGCGTAATATAATAAAATGATTTAACAATATAGGACATCTATACATCTAACTGGATAAGTGATGTAACGAATATGTGTACATCCAGGTCCTTTCCTCCTTACAAGATTATGATCGGTTATATTAAACCATCTAGGACATCTAGGAATACCAACTTGGACTAGTTAGGCAACCTACCAGATTATTCGTCGAAATCGTAGCAAAGCCCACCCAGCTTTTCTTTTGAAATCGTAATAGCGTGAATGAATGAGCTTGTATTCAGTGTAGAATTATTTAGACAATGTTTTAAGGAGAAGTATTAAATAAAAAATTAAAAGTGCGAATGTAAGATGAAAAAATACGTAAAATATTGGTAAGAAATTTATAGTTCATCAAAATATGATCAACGTGTTCAAAATAAACGAACGGGTTATGCAAATCTATGGATGTCAGAAATTCTAGTAATAGTTATGTTATTATATGTAAATTATTATGGGCGACTATTTATTACCGTATGTTTATTACCGCATTGTACATCCGTACATTTTCTAAAGACCTGAACAGGATAGTCAATGTGCGGGTGTATTTCGTGTTATCATATATATATATATATATATATATATATATATATATATATATATATATATATAGGGTGACCCAAAAAAACGGGCCCCATATCTAATAAGACCCCGTTTCTTAGTGTTTTATTCGAATGAAATGAAACTTTGGTCATAACTAGTTTATTATATTCCAAACATTACATCAAAACACTAGGGTCTTTGGCGTTTTTTTCTCCGTTCTACAGCATATGTTCTAGATGGCCTCCATTTAGCTCCGTGCATTTCTTGAGGCGCAGCACGAAGTTGCCCATGGCGTTCTTACAGACCGAATTGGTAATGGCTCTCATCTCCTCCCTGATGGCTTCCTTGAGTTCCGTGATGGTTCTGGGTTTCCCTGCGTAGACTCTGTCCTTAAGATAGCCCCAAAGAAAAAATCTGGGGGGCTTAGGTCCGGGCTATGGGGTGCCCATTAAATATCAGTCTTGAGACTGATCATTCGGCCTCCGAAGTTTTCTTTCAGCCAATCTCGGGACAGGTTTCAGGTGTGAGAACTTGCTCCGTCCTGCTGGAACCAGAACTTGCTCATGAGCGACCGGTAGATGGTCTGGAGCTCACTCTGGAAGGTTTTGAGGACCTCCACATACCGCTCCTTGGTGACTGTCACTGCTGCGCAAGATTCTTCGATGAAGATTGGTCCGATGATGCCTGTGGCCGTGATTTCAGCCCACACCGTGCACTTAGGAGAGTGCAGGAGCTTGGTGGCTACTTCATTGGGTCTGGAGGACTCCCAGAAGACATTTGTCTTGGAGTTCGCCTTTCCATCAAGATGGAAGTGGGCTTCATCTGAGGCCCAAAGGAGGTTAAGGAAACTTGGTGTCTCCTCGATTTTCTCGAGCATCTTAACTGCCATAGCCCTCCTCTGCTTCTTGTCTGAGGCTGTAAGAGCCTGCAGCGCCTGTATTCTGTATGGGTAAGCCATGATATCGTTCACCAGCACTCTCCTGCAGGTCTCACGGGACATACCGGGAACTGACTTCGCTTACGCACAGAGCGTTTCGGACTCTGCTAGAGAGACTCTCTCACTCTTTCGACCAGCTCGGCTGTTCGCTTCTTGTAACGTCTCGAGTGGTTTGGACGGTTCTCTCTGGCAACATTGAGGTTCTCGACAGTCCCATAATTCTCGAAGTGGTCTACCCAGTTCTGAATTCTGCTTTTGAATGGAGCCTTTTCACATTCGAACTGACGCATGAAACTGTCCTGGGTTTTCTTAAACGAGCCTGTCTTGTAGTAAAATTTAACACAGTTTATTCTTTGTCCCATCTCCCACTGGGGTCCTGGTGTACACATGGTCGTTGATTCTGCAATGTCCTGTAAAATAAGGGCAATCGGTGAATAAATAATGGAGATATCACATAAAGTGTACACAGGGCCCGTTTTTTTGGTCACCATATATATATATATATATATATATATATATATATATATATACAAAGGGGGTTAGAACAGTAGTTTAAAGAGCAGAGTGTATTTTAATGTGTTTACTAATTTAATTAAAATACAAGAAAAGAACAGTGCTCGTTGTAATTCAGATATATAATAAGCTCGATAGGCAAATATTCCAGAGCTACTTTAATATTTAGTAATGTGATTAATAATTTAAAATTCAAATTAGAATTAAAAATTAAAAATTAAAAATCTGATTAAATTATCAATCACATTATATATATATATATATATATATATATATATATATATATATATATATATATATATATAATAAAATATAAAATAAAAATTGCAATTAAATTTACCAAAATGATCCAAGATGGTAAAATTAAAGTATATTATAAATATTAAAGAATTAATATTTATAAAATTATCTCAGCCAGATGTAAAAGCTCGATAAAACCAAATAGGAAATAGAGCTTATAATACGAGAAAACAGTTAATAAAACATGTTAAAAACACTTTGAAATGAGTTAAAAACATATTTAATCTGAAAAGGAAACACTTGATAAGTAGATAGTCCTTATTCCGCGGAGTTTCGAAGAAATACTTTCCTTCTCATCAGAGGGTAGGAATTAGCAAAATGCGGGTCGGATTTTGCATGCAAAATTAAATATGTTTTTAACTCATTAACAGCTTAAATATGTTTTTAACTCATTTCAAAGTGTTTTTTAACATGCTTTATTAACTGTTTGCTCGTATATATATATATATATATATATATATATATAAAGTTTTTCTATTTAAAAATTATTTAAAATAACCTTTTGATATACTTAATCGTTGATAGGAAAACGATTTTATAAAGTTGAACTAATTTGCATATTTATTTGACAAACGACCTTTCATTAATTAATTATTTAGTTTTATGTCTACTAATTGATAACAAATCGTCAGAATTCCAATGTCAGCCGAAATGCACAAATAAATTGTGAAGTGAAAACAATTCGATTGAGACAATAGTTGCAGCGTGAAAAACAATTCGATTTTAAAAGAAATTCCGCATAATAAGGATTTATTAAGAATTGTTTTCGGAGTATTCTGTCGAACAATAAATTTCATTGTAAATTTTTAATTTACAGACTTGATTTCTTTTCCTATTGACACGCTCTACTTCCTATTATGTTTGTATGCCCCTTTTTATTTGGTTGGGGTTACTATATAAATATGTATACTTATATTAGTTTTAAGTTTACATTTGCTTTTATCGGGTAAACTGTTCATTCTTTTAGCTTGATATATATATATATATATATATATATATATATATATATATATATATGATTATTTTTTTGGGGAAAAAGAAATGAGTATCGGCGGAAGAGAACTTGATACGGATATTATAATTGTGATAATTGTGGGGTCTGCGTTCGTGCCTGGTCCACAAAGTATGGAAATAAAAAATTTAAAAGTTAAATAAAAAAAAACGTTTACAAGTGTTTTTGATATAGATGTACATAATAATACTTTGATAATTATCGGGCTTGATACCGACGGTACCAATGACTTATCTCATCTAACAACTTTCTGTACACAATATATATATATATATATATATATATATATATATATATATATATATATATATATATAATATATATATGTATGTATATATATATAATATATATATATATATATATATATATATATATATATATATATATATATATAAACTGACTTTTTCTGTGTATGTGTGGCACGGTCTCTAAAAAAAATCATTTGTCTACGGATTAAAGCTAAATATATATTTCCGTGGCACAAATTCGATTTTGTATTCAGCCGATAAAAATAGCTGCTAAGCGATTAAAAATTAAATAAAAACTTAACTTAACAGGCGTAAGTCAACTTTAATTGTTCTTGTACGCATATGCAAATATGCATTTGTGGGTAAAAGTCGGTTAAATTTTAACGCTTTCTTATTTATCTTACCATAGCTCAAACGGTAGCAGCCAGGAATTGAGCGTTAAGTGTTTTGATTTCAATTCAAGCTGATGGCAGCTGTCATTTTTATTTTTACTTTTGAAACCATTAATCTGTATTGGGTACAATATAATACTCTATACAGTATTGGCTCTATAATAACACTGGTCAACAAATTTTTATTTTTTTTTCTTTGGCAGACCATCTAGGAGTGTTTTCTGGGGTTTTGAAGGTCGCTGATTACGAATATAACATTGGTTTTGCCAGATTGGCTCTAGTTTAGAAGATACTGATAGCCCCAAATAAGCCTAAACTGCTAAAATTCTCCCTGAAATACTTCAATATAGAAGCAGTAAATAATAATTTTCTGATATTATTGAATCATTATAATGATTATGTATATATTGAAGTATTTCAGGGAGAATTTTTATATAATTATTTATATAGGGAGAATTTTTATATAATTATATACTGTAATTACTTAATAACATGTTCCATAAATATAGTTGCAGTATAAATTAAACAGTAATTAAGAATTTTCTTTTTAATTCCACAGTTGAAAATGAGTTCCAGAGAGAAATAGGTTCTTCTAGAAGATGTTGCAGATATGAACCGGATGTCTTTTGTTACATCTGTGGACAGTATATGATGGCACAACAAAAGAGGAATATTACAGACTTTGTCAAGAGGGCGTACAAAGCATACTTCGATATGATACTTGGTGACCAAGACAAGTCTTGGGCCCCACATATGGTGTGCAAAACCTGTGTAGAAAGTCTCCGCGGTTGGACCAACGGTAAGCTGAAGTTGAAGTTTGCTGTACCAATGGTGTGGAGAGAGCCCAACAATCATTTTGATGACTGCTACTTCTGTCTCAATGACATGACGGGGTTTAACAAGCACAAGAAAGCAAATTGGCAGTATCCGAGCCTGGATTCTGCTATCCGTCCTGTTGCGCACTCTGAGGATCTACCTGTGCCTGTTTTCACCAGTTTGCCTGAAATCGATGAAACCGAAGAGATTCCAGCTGATCTTTCAATATCAAGTGATGATAGCTGTAGTGACTATGAAGAACCCTCAAATGTCCCTCAGCTTTTCAATCAATCTGAGCTTAATGACCTAGTGCGAGACCTTTGTTTGTCGAAGGAGCAGTCTGAAGTTCTTGCATCACGACTCCAAGAGAAAAACATTCTTGATTCTGGCACAAAAGTAACATACTATAGGACAATGGAAGGCAGCTTGCTTCGTTTCTTTTCTAAAGAAGACGACCTGGTCTTTTGTAATGACGTTTCTGCACTTCTTAACTGCATGGGGATCTCATCATATGACCCAGCAGATTGGCGTCTCCTCATAGATAGCTCGAAAGCAAGTCTAAAAATTGTACTTTTGCACAATGGCAATAAGTTTGCACCTGTACCAATTGGCCATTCTACCAAGATGAAAGAAGAGTATGATGCTATCAAATTTGTTCTTGAAAAGCTGAATTACAACACTCATAAATGGCTGATTTGTGTGGACTTGAAAATGGTGAATTTTCTGCTTGGTCAGCAAAGTGGGTACACAAAGTATCCCTGCTTTCTTTGTTTGTGGGATAGCAGAGCAAGAATCCAGCACTGGAGAAGGGAGAACTGGCCAGAACGAGAAAGTCTCGAAGTCGGCACAGCCAACGTCATCAATGAGCCTTTGGTACCCAGGGATAGAATCATCTTCCCTCCATTGCACATAAAACTAGGGCTCATGAAGCAGTTTGTTAAGGCGTTGAACAAGGATGGGGATTGCTTCACGTACATATGCAGGCAATTTCCAGGTCTTTCCATCGAAAAAGCTAAAGGTGGCATCTTCGATGGATCTCAGATTCGAACGCTCATGAGGGATTCTGACTTCACTAATCATATGAACACGGTTGAGTTAAATGCTTGGGTGTCCTTCACAGATGTATTGACAAACTTTTTGGGAAATCACAAAGCTGACAATTACAAGCAATTGGTCCGTAAGATGCTTACTGCATACGGAAAACTAGGGGCAAATATGAGCATTAAAGTCCATTTCTTGTTTAGCCACCTCGTAGATTTCCTGGTAATCTTGGTGATTACAGTGAGGAGCAGGGAGAGAGATTCCATCAAGACATCAAAACAATGGAAGAGAGGTATCAAGGCAAATGGGATGAGCACATGATGGCAGACTACTCCTGGAACCTTTTGAGAGACTGCCCAAAAGTTGCTCACAAGCGAAAATCGTATAAACGTCAATTTTAGTTTTGTGAATAAAATATTGTTTTGTGTGTTCATTGTAACTAAGAATCTAGTGTATAATGCTTTGCATTAATTTATGATATATAACTGATTATGTAAATGTTTTTTTTTCACTTGGAGAATTAAAATTCAGCAATTTTTTAGCAAATTTTTTGTATATCCTCGAAATCTATGAAAAGTGTTCATAGGATAAATGAAATGATGTTATATCTAACTTAACTTGTTAGATTGAGATTTTACACTGTCTTTGTGGTTTAAGATTATCATAAAGATCAATATCTGACATTTATGCACTATTTAGCCATTTTTTGTACGTTTAGCTATGGTCGCGAATGGGTGATTTCAGACAAACGACCCCCCCCTGTGATATCTCAAAAACTAGAATCAATTTTAAAAAACTAATGTCAGATTCGGATTTAGCGCCCTTGAAAACCCCAGAAACCAGTCTTACTTTGCCTGCCAAAAATATTGTGTTGACCAGTGTAATTAATACGAAATTTACATTTATCATAATTAAATGTACAATAATAATCATAATATAACGTATCTGTATAGAAGCCAAGTACGTCCAAAGATGGAGTACTGCTGCCAGATCTGGGCTGGAACTTCTAAAAACAGCATATTCCTTCCCTGACAAAGTAAAAAATAGACTTCGTGGCGTAGTTGGGGATGCCCTTTTCTCTACCCTACAACCTCTCTCCCACAGAAGAAACGTTGCGAGCCTGTCTTTGTTTTATCTTTATTTCCATGACAAGTGCTCGTCCGAGCTCCAATCTCTGGTCCCCCCTCGTCAATCTTTCACGATAAACACTCGTCTAGCTAAAACCACTGCCAGCAATTTCCCCCATTCTTTATCTGTGCCTAAATCAAAACGTAGATTCCATGAACAAAGCTTCTTTCCTAGAAGTGCACGCCTGTGGAATTCTCTTCCGCTTGCCTGTTTCCCACCAGACTACAACTTGGATGTCTTCAAATCCAACATAAATAAATTCCTGATTAATCGCCTCTTTAAGTAAGAAACTTTATCAGATATTCATTATTAACGATTACTCCGATATTACCCCATTGATTTCTGTACACGCAATAACCCCTATCCCCGAGTAGCTTAAGGACCTTGATAAGTGGTGATCCCCATGTAAAAAAAACAAAACAACAAAAAAAAAAAACGTATTTTACAACCGGGCCACGTCACGCGACCACTAATATATATTGGATAACATATTAGAATCAACAGAAAACTCGCTCTATATTAATAATAATAATACTAATAATAATAATAAATACGAAATCTGCATAAATTATAATATTATACTTAAGCGTATTTTACGACCGAGCGTGGCCAGGTGCTTGTTAGTATATATATATATATATATATATATATATATATATATATATATACATATATATATATATAAAGCTGAATGTGTGTGTGTGTGTGTCTGGTCACTAATAGGCTTCTATATGGTTGACTATTTTTTAAAAAATGATTACATATAATGATAGAAGATGTATCGAGACACAGGAATGGGTATGTTTGATCTGGCAGAACAGTGGTTCATTAAAATTGTGGGGTCTGCGTTCGCGCCTGGTCCACAAAGTATGGAAATAAAAATTTAAAAGTTAAATAAAAAAAACGTTTACAAGTGTTTTTGATATAGATGTACATAATAATACTTTGATAAATATTTTTTTAACTTAAATAGGGATGGTATAATAAAATTGTAGGGTCTGCGTTCGCGCCTGTCCTCCATAGAATGGAAATAGGCAGACACTTCAATAAAGACTTTTCATATCTATCTGTGTAAGTATACTTTGATAATTATGTTCCAGTCTGAAGAAATATAGTATAATAATATTATGGGGTGTTCGTTCGCGCTTGACCTTCATAGAATGGAAATGTGTCACAAAGTTTAACAAGGTTTTTTAATATAGATCCACAGAATATTGTGATAAGTGTTTCAGTAGGAACAGGTATGGTATAATAAATTATGGAGTTTATCTATTTTATTTTTACTTTTATCATATTTTGCTTTGGTTTTGATACCCTCAAATTCGAAGCTATCTCTTACAACCCTTCCTTTTCATAAGCTATCATACTTTCATAAATCAGAGTCCATTTTCTGTAGGCTGTTTTTGAACCCAGTCAACGACGGGTCCGTTTGCTATTATATATATATATATATATATAATTTTTTTTTACTATAATAATAAAATACCTTCAGACACTAATGTTTCATCCTTTCGGGAATCTTCAGTGCACAGTGTCACCATTAACACCAGTCGACAGATTCGAATCCGGCAACACGAGGCATCTCTGGCTCGAGTAGCAAAGACCGTATCCAATCGGCTACCATTAACAACGAGAAATATTGTTGAATTTAAACATTTTAATTTTAAATATTCTTTACGTCAGAACAGTGATCTAATCGTTATACGATGATCTATGCATAAGAGCTAAATTGACCGACTTAATTCAACTGAAATGCTAAACGATATATATATATATATATATATATATATATATATATATATATATATATATGTGTGTGTGTGTGTGTGTGTGTGTGTGTGTGTGGTTGGTTGATTGTTTTTGTTTTATAGCATATCAACCCTTTTCAGATTATTTAATGCCGAATCCAGTTATTTTGAAGATTTTTTTTTTTTTAATAGAATATCTTTTTTTTCAAGTCGGTTTCTATTTAACCCACTGGTGGGACCCTAACAGTTATTACTACTCTGGGTCAAGATAGACATGGGAGCAATAGTAATTAAAGGATGGCTCCACACTCCCCAAAGCCCGCAAATTGGGGCCTCACCATCGGATATATATATATATATATATATAAGTCAAGAATGAAAGTTCAATAGAAACGTTGTTTTAATTTGAATAAAATAAAATACGTATCAAGTGCGCTTGAAACGAAATCACAACGTAATATTAGGAAAACACATCACACTGAAGATGGAGTATACCTCTGAAATATATTTGTGATAAATTGCAAATAAGTAAAATGTTCGTTTATTTGCCTAATATTACGTTGTGATTTGGTTTCAAGCGCATTTGATGAATATTTTATTTTATTTAAATTAAATCAACATTTCTATTGAACTCTCATCCTTGACGTTATTCTCGCGTTACCTACGCACAATTCAAACATTTCAAAATACAACCGCCAGATACAACGCGCGGCTCTATACAGACTTCTTTCTCCAAATTTACAACATGGCAAGGAAGAAAAAAGGTAAAAATGAACAGAAGAACACACTGAGGATGGAGTCTACCTCTGAACTTTATTTGTGATAAATTTCAAACAAGTAAAATATTGTTTATTTTCCTAATATTATATTGTGATTTGGTTTCAAGCGCACTTGATGCGTATTTTATTTGATATATATATATATATATATATATATATATATATATATATATATATATATATATATACTAGCTAGACGCCCAGCGTTGCCCGATCGTACAACATGCTAAAATATGATATTTTAATTCATGCAGATTGTGTATGTATGTATTATAGAATAAATCCTCTATTGATTATTATATATTACGAGGAATAATTTGCTAGGTGGAATAATTTGCAATATATATATATTATAAGAAATTCCATATACAACCGCCATCTTTCTTGTGTAGGCCAACCACACCGTTCTAGTAGCCGGTCCGTGATTGGGTAATTTTGAATGAGTCAAGTAAATAGCTTGGCGCCCTTTTTGTGCTTTTATTTTTCAGTCTAACAGAAACTCAGCATCGGGATAGACTTAGCGGCCCTCTCTCGAGGGAGCCAAGACAATTCCTTCATGAACACAAAACAGTGGGGGAACGAAGACACATCTCTACAAACAGAGACAACTTATATTGCTGTATTTATCCTAATTGAGGATGACATTCAAGAACAGTTCTGCATGTTTATTTACCAAATATTGGATCCTGTCTCATTTCATTTTGAGCCTTAAGGGGCCAACATGATGCCTAATTATAAGCGCCATCATTCCCGCCGAGTTTAGTATGAACATTCATAGATCCTTCCAAAGGAACAACGAACTGACATTATAACAATAGGAATTCGAACTAAAGGCCCCATGCGTATGGAAGCAAATCGGGCTGCCGTTTTGCAAAAGAACTATACCAGAACCAAAGAACTTTCATTGCTGTTATTTATGAATAAATTTTGAGTTTAAAGGTATGGCTTTTGTTTGTGGAATTCATTTGCTTCTTCATGGAGGAAATTGAGATGTGTGAGAAAGAAATTTCTCACAATATATATATATATATATATATATATATATGCATATATCTTACTCTACAATGCCTAATCTAGCACAGACAATAATTTCGACAAATAACAGGAAAATTAAACAAGCTCCGGAAATTCCCATTGATTTACTACCTAGAAACAAATGTAACTGCCAAAATAAAAATGCATGCCCTCTTAATAACGATTGCATGCACAAAGACGGGGTGTACGCTTGCACAGTCACGCAATTGAAAAAGAGAGAAAATAATAATGAAGAAAAGTAGAGGGGAAGATACATAGAGAAGAAGAGGAACTACTTAGATAGCCAATTGAATGGAGGAAATAATGAATATAATCAAAGTACTCAGGACACAAGTATATATATAGGGAAGCATATGGTCAGGGTTCTGATAATAACAATAACAACAAAAACAACCAGAATAGCAGATCCAATAATATAATTTCCAGTAAAAACCAGAAGAAGATTAACCAACACCTGCGTTATATATCTTTAAGTCCCCTCTCTTCCTGATCTACATCAATGATCTCCCTAAACACATACTTAAATCATTCGTTGACATCTATGCTGATGACACGACCATCTACGGCAACACATCAAAGGCTGTAAATGACAAAGTTCTCTCTGATTCTCTCTCCTCTGATCTCGAGCGCGTGGTTCAGTGGGGGAAGACGTGGCTGGTTACCTTTAATGCATCCAAAACCAAACTCCTATCCTTACATCATCATCGCTCTGATCCCCATCTGGCATCAATTGTGATGGGTGGCTCTCGTCTGGGTGAGGCCCCGTGTTTTGACAAGCTTCTGGGTTTAACCTTTACTCCTGATCTAAAATGGAACACGTACATCAAGTCTGTTGCCAAGGTCGCTGGAAAGATGGTGGGATCCTTCTACCGCCCCAGAAGATATCTCACTACTGATGCAATTCTCTATCTATATAAAAGCCAAGTACGTCCAAGGATGGAATACTGTTGCCATATCTGGGCAGGAGCTGCTAAAAACAGCCTATCCTGCCTTGACAGAGTACAAAATAGACTTCGTGGCTTAGTGGGGGATGCCCTTTTCTCTACCCTGCAACCTCTCTCCCACAGAAGAGACGCTGCGAGCCTATCCTTGTTTTATCGTTATTTCCATGGCAGGTGCTCATCTGAACTCCAATCTCTGGTCCCCCCTCCCCAATCTTTCACGAAAAACACCCGTCTAGTTGAATCCACTGTGAAAAATTTTCCCACTCTTTATCTGTGCCTAAATCAAAACGCGGATTCCATGAACGAAGCTTCTTTCTTAGAACTGCACGCCTGTGGAACTTTGTCCCGTCTGCCTGCTTCCCACCGGACTACAACTTGGATGTGTTCAAGTCCAACGTCAACAAATTCCTAATGAACCGCCCCCTTAAGTAAACACTTCATCAAATCTCCACACTAACGTAATGTACTTGCAATAACCCTTATCCCTGAGTGGCTTCCGGGCCTTGATAAGTGGTGATCACTGTGTAAAAACCAAACAAACAAAAAACAAACTCCCCAATATAAGATTCACTAATACTTGGATGGATAAACCACTAAACAATAATAAAACATTGAAAACATTCACTTATATAGGTGCATCTCCAAACTTAATAAAAGTAAGTATTTCAAACCACTTGCATTCTTTCAGAAATGAAAGATCTCAAAATAATGATAATAATAGTACATCTTTAACTACATTAATCGATAGCCTGGAGGACAAAAACAAAATTCCCTTTTCAATTAAATGGAGTATACTGGATAAATCTAGATCATACACCCAGGGGACAAATTTTGTAATCTTTGTATATCCGAACAAGTTAACATTATCACCTATAAACCTATAATAAATGCCAAGAACGAACTAGGGTGTAGATGTAAACACACACACAAAAATTAAATACAGCCAACTAAAAATAAAATAACATAGATTTTCTGTATACCTGTAAATGGGCAAAAAAACATAACACTAAACACTAAGGTATACGACTTGCGATATATTAAAAAAAGAAGATTTAGAGCTTCCTCTTTCTATTCTTTTTCTTTCTTTCTTTCATTTGTCTGGGCTCACGTTGAGCTTTATGACCTATTTTCGCGGCCTGTCACTTTATTTCATAAAGGTTTATTTACTTCGTCTATGTAGTCCATCTTCCTCTCTCTCTATGTCTATTCCTCTCTATTTCTTCATTATTATTTTCTCTCTTTTTTCTTTTTTTAGGGGGATGCACAATTATTCATACAAAAAATCCCAACACTTTTTATTCGTTTTGTTATTGCAATATATCTCATTCATAATATGTTTTGTTATTGCAATATATCTCATTCATAATATGTTTTGTTATTGCAATATATCTCATTCATAATATGTTTTGTTATTGCAATATATCTCATTCATAATATGTTTTGTTATTGCAATATATCTCATTCATAATATGTTTTGTTATTGCAATATATCTCATTCATAATATGTTTTGTTATTGCAATATATCTCATTCATAATATGTTTTGTTATTGCAATATATCTCATTCATAATATGTTTTGTTATTGCAATATATCTCATTCATAATATGTTTTGTTATTGCAATATATCTCATTCATAATATGTTTTGGTATTGTAATATATCTCATTCATAATATGTTTTGTTATTGCAATATATCTCATTCATAATATGTTTTGTTATTGCAATATATCTCATTCATAATATGTTTTGTTATTGCAATATATCTCATTCATAATATGTTTTGTTATTGCAATATATCTCATTCATAATATGTTTTGTTATTGCAATATATCTCATTCATAATATGTTTTGTTATTGCAATATATCTCATTCATAATATGTTTTGTTATTGCAATATATCTCATTCATAATATGTTTTGTTATTGCAATATATCTCATTCATAATATGTTTTGTTATTGCAATATATCTCATTCATAATATGTTTTGTTATTGCAATATATCTCATTCATAATATGTTTTGTTATTGTAATATATCTCATTCATAATATGTTTTGTTATTGCAATATATCTCATTCATAATATGTTTTGTTATTGCAATATATCTCATTCATAATATGTTTTGTTATTGTAATATATCTCATTCATAATATGTTTTGTTATTGTAATATATCTCATTCATAATATGTTTTGTTATTGTAATATATCTCATTCATAATATGTTTTGTTATTGCAATATATCTCATTTATAATATGTTTTGTTATTGCAATATATCTCATTCATAATATGTTTTGTTATTGTAATATATCTCATTCATAATATGTTTTGTTATTGCAATATATCTCATTCATAATATGTTTTGTTACTGCAATATATCTCATTCATAATATGTTTTGTTAATGTAATATATCTCATTCAGAATATGTTTTGTTATTGTAATATATCTCATTCATAATATGTTTTGTTATTGCAATATATCTCATTCATAATATGTATGTTATTGTAATATATCTCATTCATAATATGTTTTGTTATTGTAATATATCTTATTCATAATATGTTTTGTTATTGTAATATATCTCATTCATAATATGTTTTGTTATTGCAATACATCTCATTCATAATATGTTTTGTTATTGCAATATATCTCATTCATAATATGTTTTGTTATTGTAATATATCTTATTCATAATATGTTTTGTTATTGCAATATATCTCATTCATAATATGTTTTGTTATTGCAATATATCTCATTCATAATATGTTTTGTTATTGCAATATATCTCATTTATAATATGTTTTGTTATTGTAATATATCTCATTCATAATATGTTTTGTTATTGCAATATATCTCATTCATAATATGTTTTGTTATTGCAATATATCTCATTCATAATATGTTTTGTTATTGCAATATATCTCATTCATAATATGTTTTGTTATTGTAATATATCTCATTCATAATATGTTTTGTTATTGTAATATATCTTATTCATAATATGTTTTGTTATTGTAATATATCTCATTCATAATATGTTTTGTTATTGCAATACATCTCATTCATAATATGTTTTGTTATTGCAATATATCTCATTCATAATATGTTTTGTTATTGTAATATATCTTATTCATAATATGTTTTGTTATTGCAATATATCTCATTCATAATATGTTTTGTTATTGCAATATATCTCATTCATAATATGTTTTGTTATTGCAATATATCTCATTCATAATATGTTTTGTTATTGTAATATATCTCATTCATAATATGTTTTGTTATTGCAATATATCTCATTTATAATATGTTTTGTTATTGCAATATATCTCATTCATAATATGTTTTGTTATTGTAATATATCTTAATCATAATATGTTTTGTTATTGCTATATATCTCATTCATATTATGTTTTGTTATTGCAATATATCTCATTCATAATATGTTTTGTTATTGTAATATATCTCATTTATAATATGTTTTGTTATTGCAATATATCTCATTCATAATATGTTTTGTTATTGCAATATATCTCATTCATAATATGTTTTGTTATTGCAATATATCTCATTAATAATATGTTTTGTTATTGCAATATATCTCATTCATAATATGTTCTATGTAGTAATTGAGCATATCTTCAAAATCGTTATAACGGTTGTTTAAGAGACATGACATATAACAACAGTGTGAGGAAATGAAGGAAATAGCAAGATTAATTTTATCTTTATATTGGGATTGATTGTAAAATTTATCATTTTTTATCGATAAACCAAATAATATATAATTTATATGAATCATAAAACTTATTTAGAAGATAGATATTGGGATTGATTGTAAAACTTATCATTTTTTTAATCGATATACTAAGACATTCTTATTTACACTTCATACAAAGACTCACCGTACACGAATTCACATACTTTAAATTCCAGCACATAACTTACACTTCTGGAATTTTGTTCGAATACTGTTTCAAGCTAGTATTTAGCATATCAATCAAGGAGTTTATAAATCGTCTCTCTTTATTACCCAAACATAGAGTAAGCATTTCTCATTTCAAGATATTTTCCCTATTCACATATATGAATATGAACACATAGTAGTAAAAAATGCGTCATCCTTGTGGTACTATAGTAACTCGGTTTCATAGTCATAGTTCTATAACCCTATTGTCTTAGTTTTACTTAACAATTATATAGTTACTTTGATTATTATTATTATTAGTTTTATTACTATAATAATTATTATTATTAATAGTATGATTATTATTAATTTTTTACATAAAGTTTTTTCAGTTAAACATTATTAAATATTCTTCTTCTTATTAATTTTTTGATATTTTTCAGTAAAGTATTATTTTACAGTAAAGTATTATCATTAGTATTGTAATTTTTATAACACGTGTTATTAATACGCCTAGATTTAGTCTTACACATTACTTACACAGATTATTATAGTTCTAAATTTTCCGTTTAATTTTGTCATTTAAAGGATATTATCAATACGTATAAAATTTAAAAGAATATTACTGTATGTATTAGATAATATTATTTTGAGTTGACTGGATTTGAATTGATTTAAATTGATTCAAAGAAAATTAGTTTAAGCGGTTTGGTTTCTGTTTGACATGCGTTGTTTTTGATTTGCTTCCTCTTTCTTTTCTTTTTCTTTCTTTCATTTGTCTGGGCTCACGTTGAGCTTTATGACCTATTTTCGCGGCCTGTCACTTTATTTCATAAAGGTTTATTGACTTCGTCTGTGTAGTCCATCTTCCTCTCTCTCTATGTCTATCCCTCTCTATTTCTTCATTATTATTTTCTCTCTTTTTTCTTTTTTCTTTTTTTCTATCTCTCCCCATGCATTAGTACATTTACTACCCCATTTTATTTTATTTTATTTTATACTCGCTTTTTGTAATACGCGCAAACATTTTCTTTTCGTTTTTCATATCACTTCAGTCTCTCTCATTTTGCATGGCCTGTCTGTTAAAGTGGCTTTAATTTTTTTATTTTTATTTTTTTTAATCTTATAAACAGTTTGAAAGTTATTTTAGAATGGAATTTTATGCTCATGTTCTATAATTATAAAAAAATATTAAATATATAAATTTATATGTTTATTAATAAACAGATCCACCGGACCCATATATAAAAAACTTTTTTACCGGACCCATTATGTAAACAAAGAAAATTGCTCTGGGAAAATGTCTAATTCGGATCATTACATTGTGATGTGGATTACTCAAAATACAGTTTCGATCATTTTACCACACTGCTTTCAAAGACATTCAATTCGGATTTTATGCAATTTGGATGTTGACTTTTATATGCTTTTCTTTAACTTCCCTTACTCTATAGCTTTTAAATACTCAAGCAATTTTTAATTGTAATTTTCCATGTCTTACTGACTTTAGCAAATAAGGCGTAAACCACTGTAACTATTTGCTTATATTTTCTGCTCTGAAGAGATGGTAGAAATCTAAATCCTATAGGATAAGGAGTTAAACTATTTCTAATGTATTCTTTGTCTTACATAGAATAATAAAAATCTTTTGATCTGAAACTATAACATTTCGCGTCATAATTTTTTTTAATTCATTGAATGACTAAAATTGGAGATATATATATATATATATATATATATATATATATATATATATATAATAAGAATGTAAATATACAAAATACTAATCATAGTGGGGGTGATAAAATTGAGGATTGGATTTTTCTTTATAAAATATTTGATAAAAGAAACTCTTTCCCCTTTCAAACAGTTCGCATGTCGCATAAAGATAGCACCTGCTCTGTTTTTATGTTTTATGGAACCATTATGTCAGAGGTTTTGAGAATAGCTCGCGTTACTTTAAAACGATAAAACTTTACAGAGATAGAGATATAGAGAGATAGTGAGAGAGAGAGAGAGAGAGAGATAATAAAGATGGGGTAGGATGGGTAGTTTTTATCTATATTAATCACCGTTGCAGGCTATTTCTGATTTTCTCCCCCAACACTTCTGTACCTCAAGTTTCGCCAGCTAAGTACGCAAGAAGAGTTCACAGAAAGTCATGTGATTAGCACAAACTTTCCACGGTGCTACTCTCTGACGTGTTGCAAATCCTGTTGCGTTCTATCCCACCAGGTAAGTCTCTTTTGAACCATCTTTAATAATCAAATTCTGTATCATCATCATCATCATCATCATCATCATCATCATCATCATCATCATCATCATCATCATCAGTTTCTAGCTTAGTAATGATGATGATGATAAAACTAGGTCTCTTTTGAACCATCTTTAATAATCAAATTCTGTATCATCATCATCATCATCATCATCATCATCATCATCATCATCATCATCATCATCATCAGTTTCTAGCTTAGTAATGATGATGATGATAAAACAAGGTGGGGATAAAACTAAAATATTTAAACAGTTAAATAAAGCATTTGTTCGTTATCCTGATGCTTTTGAATCGTATAAAATTAATCAGACTATATTAATAACGAAAATCCAAAACTATATTAGTCATGTGTCAAATGTATTTTAAAAAAATGTATATATTTATAAATATTTTTAACCTTTATATATATAAATAAATAAGAATGTAAATATATAAAGTACTAATCATAGTGGGGGCGATGAGTAGTCAAATGGATTAATCCTTATCTTATAAATACGACATTGATAAATGAAAAATATGCCCATTTTGAATTTGGAAACAGATAAATCTCACAGGTAAGAAATTCATTTTTATAACATGAATAGATTAGTTAAATTAATTAAGAATAGGTAACTAGATTTAATATTTGTAACATGTTTCTTCTTAAGATTAAGGGAGGTGGTGTTTGATCAACACTGCTGGGGAGCCATGATGTAATATACTGTTTTGTTTTTAAATCCCCGAAACAGTGTTTTATGGTAAACAACTGATGATCCCTTAAATTTCATTGGTACTATAGTGAATTCGAGAGAGCAAGTTGATGCAGTGATTGCATTTTATTAAATGACTTACTGACTAAATAGTTTTCTAACGAATGATAAAAATGAATTTTTTGTATAGTTTTTAAGATTGAAAACTTCCAAGACTATATTTCAATTAATGTTTAGTTTTGAAATATACAAACGAAGAAATGATTTACGGCGATTTTAAATGGTACCGCTTCTCTTATTGTAAATTGAACTCATTAATAAGAAAAAATAAAGTAAATTTTGATCGGTAGTCGAATGCTCTATACATGAACTATATTTCTAGGCGTAAAACAATCTTTCTTAAGAAGAAATCATTTTTAAGATTTTATTATCTTCCTTGCCGGTGTTATATATAAAATTGCCCAGCAAAATTATTTTTTTATCTATAAGAAAAAAACTAATTTTAAGATTGGATTTTTTCGATTTTTGATATTTATCAAAAGAATTTTTGTATAAAACATATCTAAGAACACTTCCAGACATATAAATTACCTTTGTGTGAAATTACCAAAAGATAAGCCCAGCCGTTTGGGAATCTTTCAAGAAGAAACTTCCCCTACCCACGCAAAGTGACTTTTAAATAATAGTAGAGATGTGTATATTATATACATTCGTTGATCCTCATTCAATCCCGGTACAATGTTAGGTTTCCTTGCTAGTAAAAATACATAGGAAATATAATTTTGGAAATAAACGTCAGTGGACTCAGCTATAGTATCATAATAGATGTAGCACAACGTTCTCTGAGATGATTCACCTGAGTTCATTAAATTTGAACGCTGGTACATAAATCTAAAAATGTAATTACAATGTGCGTTTATGAATTCTGCTGCCAATTCCAAAGAATGTCGCCATAACAATTGTTCATAATACATAATGTTTGGTAAATTGCTTTATCTTCTGTTTTCATCAAGCACCGTTTTTCCTTTCCCCGCTTTATCTTTGTCGCTTCCTCAGAGTAATATTGAGAATTAAGCGTAATAATATTCTCTTCGTTTATAATGGACTATTCTAATGTTAGTTTTTTTTATTGCCTTTAATTCTCTATATGCACAGCGTGCACGAGAGAGAGAGAGAGAGAGAGAGGGATGGAGAGAGTCACAGAAATGAGAGTTATACATTCCATATCAAATTAGAATGGTGTGTCAAAAATCGTACTGAGTGTGATAGAAATTTCGGAAGAAATAAGTTTAGTGACGAGTTAATTGCAAATTACGGCTAATAAAGACAATCAGCATTGCTTTATCCTATATTATTTAATAATTACTCAGTTGTTGGGATTGGGTTATGTTTGGAAACATTCCATTTGAATTGTTCTAATCAAGCGTAATTAGCAATTAGCTCATTAAGTGATCACTATTACTAATATTTTATGTCGCAAATATTAACGTTTTCTCAGATTTCGTATAATGTTATATTACCCCCTCTTTCTCAATAGAACTTTAATCCTATTTTATGGATCGTTATAAAATAAAAACAAGTCATAACAGAACGGTTTAATCATACCTTATGGTGTTTTGACCCTCCCGTGGCTGAGTACCATTGTTTCTGATCGTTATCATGGGGGAGGGGAGTTCGCGCTCGAATGAAAGTTGACACCACAAATCGCCGACACCTATTGGCTATTTTATAAGGGTTGTTTCACACAGAAAAGAAAGAGACATAGAGATAGATAGGTAGATAGATAGATAGATAGATAGATAGAGATAGAGATATATAGAGAGATGTAGATAGATAGATAGATAGATAGAGATACAGAGAGAAAGATAGATAGATAGATAGATAGAGAGAGAGAGAAATAATAAAGAGGGGGTAGGATGGGTAGCTTTTATCTATATTAATCACCGCTGCATGCTATTTCTGATTTGCACCCCCAACACTTCATGTAGTAATGTAGTAATCATTAGTATTGGAGATTTGATAGAGTGTCTTACTTAAGGGGACGGTTTATAAGGAGTTTTGTTATGTTAGACTTGAAGACGTCCAAGTTGTAGTCAGGTGGGAAACAGGCAAGCGGCAGAGAGTTCCCCTGGCGTGCAGTTCTAAGAAAGGATTTAGGCGCAGATAAAGAGTGGGGAAAATTATTGCCACTAGTTTCAGCCAGACGGGTGTTTCTTGTGAAAGATTGACGAGTGGGGACGAGGGATTGGAGCTCATACGAGCACCTACTATGGAAATAGCGATAAAACAAAGACAGGCTTGCAACCTCTCTTCTGTGGGAGAGAAAAGGGCATCTCCCACTAAACCACGAAGTCTATTTTGTACTCCGTCAAGGCAGGATATGCTGTATTTAGCAGCTCCTGCCCAGATGTGGCAGAAGTACTCCATCCTTGGACGTACTTGGCTTTTATACAGATAGAGAATTGCGTCAGTAGTGAGATATTTTCTTGAGCGGTAGAAGGATCCCACCATTTTCCCAGCGTCCTTGGCAACAGACTTGATGTACGTGTTCCATTTCAAATCAGGAGTAAAGGTCAAGCCCAGAAGCTTGTCAAAACATGGAGCCTCTCCAAGACGAGAGCCATCCATTTCAATTGATGCCAGATGGGGATCAGACCGTTGATGATGTAAAGATAGAAGCTTGGTTTTGGATGCATTAAAAGTGACCAGCCACCTCTTCCCCCATTGTACCACGTGCTCAAGATCAGAGCGAATTAGAGAGAACTTTGTCATTTACGGCCTTTGATGTGTTGCCATAGATTATAATTATAGAATATTTTCTTGTGTCGTCCTCGTCTTACATGGTTCAAAGACAAGAATTCATCTAGTCTGTTCAGAGTTTCAAAATAGATGCTGCTATTTGAAGTAACCTCACCAGTAGAAGCTGTATAATTTCTCGAATCAGCTAAAATATATTTGCAGCAAATGGGTCATATTTGGACTTCCATTACTGCATTATTTTAAATATTTGGTCAGGGTTGTAAAGCAAGAATCCCCATGGCAGGTTGTCCTGACAACCCCTCGTACAGAAAAATCGAAGACAATCGAAGATCACTTGGTAATTTCTCATGTACATTGGCAGTCTTCTATTAGTTGTTTGATGTAGGTTCTGTACTATAATGCCGAAGAAGCTGTACAAGCATCTTTTGCAGGTTCACAGTACCTTTTCTCTGGAGCACTGCCTTCTTAATCCCATAATTCCACTATAATGTCACATTTCCCGAGGCGGGAAAGAAATAAATACGTTGTCTCTATGCTGTTTTGGGATTCGTAAAAAAACACTGATGTTTCCATTATGAGACGTCTATCAGTTACTAGTTACACTATGTCAGTAGCGATAAGATAAACTGGTGGAAATTTTGATGAGTCGCAAGCTAAATACGATATGACCAGTATAGTATGGTCGTTCCAAGGGTGGAATGATATTTGAGTAAAAATGCAGGAGCAACAGGTCAAACGGTAGAAAATCAAGATCGACCGATGCCGAATGACGTCACGTTTCTGGTGAGAGAAAACTGAAGTTTTCAAATAAGTCTCTCGGAGAAAGCTATGCGAAGGAGACGTGGCCGGTAATGTAGATTACTGATAATCTCAGGCGAATGTTACTTTGATGCCTGTCAATCTGTGTCATTCATTTCATTTCAAGTTAAAAAGTTAATGTTAAAAAGAAAATAATTGGTGAAGATAACATTAATCTATTTGTCCATAAGTAAATTGTCTTCAAACAATATACTTAAAGAAAAGCTCAGCGAACGTCTCCTTGTGTATTTTCTGCATGAAAATTTTTACTTATCATAGTTAAACAGCTGATCACCACAAGACGGCAGGGCCATTTATGAAACAGCGACGACAAAAAAAAAAAAGGATTAAGAGAATAAAAAGACAAACACGTATAAACATGGACGTATAAAGACGTTTGTTTGGTTTATACTCTGTTTATTACTTTCGTCAACCTCTTTCCCATAGAATAGACGTTTCGAGCCTATTTCTGCTCTATCGTTATTTTTATGGCAAGTGCTCGTCTGAGCTCCAATCTATGTCCCCCTTGCCAAACATTCACAAAAAAGTCGACTAGTGCAAAGTAGTACGGCACAATCATGTTAGCGCACTGGTTCTCGCCAGATCACCGAAGTTAAGCAACATTGAGCCTGCCCACTACCAGATGGGTGACCATTTGCGAAGGCGATGCACTGTATCTACCGCGAAGTAAAGTACAAGGTTGAGAAACTAGTGCGGTCTAACTTTTCTAAATTGTAGATGGGACTCTCTTAAGCCGTAGGAGATACGCTATCTAATGATGGCGTCACAATAAAAATACCCATAATAACCCTGGCAAAGCATCAAGTATTCAACTTCTAACAACATTTGAATTACACTACAAACTCGTGTAGTGAGTTCAATCTCGGCTGTGGCCGCACTGAAGCTGCAACAACTATCAACAATTTCCCCCACTCTCTGTCTGTATCTAAATCTAAACGCAAATTCCATGAACAAAGATTCTTCCCTACAACTACCCGCCCGTGGAACACTGTTCCACTAGCCTGCTTCTTGGCCGAATACACTATGGAAGCCTTTAAATCCAATGTAAACAAAATCTCGTCGAACCGTTTCCTTAAATAATCTAAATTCTACCCAATCTATACAATTAACAATTACTACACTACCATCTTTCATTCATTAACCCTTATCATAGAGTAGCATTCGGGTCTTGGTAAATGGTGACTCCGTTGTAAAAACGGAAATTGATTTTGAACGCTGAAAGAGAAATGAAAACATCAATTAATAACATGTCTTAATACATCATTCTGTTAATTCACACGATGGCCACCATGACAGTTGTCATAATAATTCACGTTTAGTGAATTGATGTATCTGAAGACTTCAATGAATATATAATAAGTGTACATCTAAAGAGAGGAATTACACCCTGACAGACAAATATAATGACATTCCAGCGACAGATTTCATAAAATATGAATGAAAAACATTTTCTTAAAGATTAGAATTGTATTTCAGTTCAAACATAAACCTGACTAACATACCTGCAAGTTATATACGATGAATAGTAAGTAGTGTTTGCTTTAATTAAATTTCTAACATTATGAGTCTCTCTCTCTATCTCTGTCTGTCTGTCTGTCTGTCTGTCTGTCTCTCTCTCTCGATATATATATATGTATATATATATATATATATATATATATATATACTAGCAAAAGTACCCGTCGTTGACTGGGTTCAAAAACAGCCTACAGAAAATGCACTCTGATTTATGAAAGTATGATAGGTTATGAAAAGGAAGGGTTGTAAATTTGGGTTAATTTTGGGGGTATCAAAACCAAAGCAAAATATGATGAAAGTAAATATAAAATAGATAAACCCCATAATTTATTATACCATACCTGTTCACACTGAAACACTTATCACAATATTCTGTGGATCTATATTAAAAAACCTTGTTAAACTTTGTGACATATTTCCATTCTATGGGGGTCAGGCGCGAACGAACACCCCATAAATTTATTATACCATATTTCTTCAAACTGAAACATAATTATCAAAGTATACTTACGCAGATAGATATGAAAAAGCTTTAATAAAGTCTGTGCCTATTTCCATTCTATGGAGACCAGGCGCGAACGCAGACCCCACAATTTTATTATACCATCCCTATTTAAGTTAAAACATATTTATCAAAGTATTCTTATGTACATCTATATAAAAACACTTGTAAACGTTTTTTTTTAATTTGTAAATTTTTTATTTCCATACTTTGTAGACCAGGCACGAACGCAGAACCCACAATTTTAATGAACCATCGTTCTGCAGGATCAAACATACCCATTCCTGTGTCTCGATACATCGTCTATCAATTTATGTAATCAGTTTTTTTTTAAATAGTCAACCATATAGGAGCCTATTCGTGACCACACACACACACACACACACACACACACACACACACACACAGTCATTCAGCTTTATATTATAGATATAAGCCTCACGAATTTTCACAAGAATGAAACACGAAATATTGTGTATAACTTAATTGCCATATATACTTTATAGCTTACTATATATATATATATATATATATATATATATATATATATATATATATATATAAAATAAAAATTACAATAAAATTTACTAAAATGATCCACGATGGTAAAACTAAAGTATATTATAAATATTAAAGAATTAATATTTATAAAGTAATCTCAACCAGATGTAAAAGCTCGATAAAACCAAATAGGAGATAGAGCTTATAATAACAGCAAACAGTTAACAAAACATGTTAAAAAACACTTTGAAAAAAAGTTTTAAAATATTTAATTTGAAAAGGAATAATAGTATAATAAGTGGGGTCTTCTTAATACGCGGAGTTTCAAAGAAATACTTTCCTTCTCATCAGAGGGTAGGAATTAGCAAAATGCGGGATCGGATTTTGCTTGCAAAAGTATTTGATGAAACTGCAAGTAAATCAAAGATCTTACTTGATAACAAAGCATAGGGAATATGGTGAAGAAAAAGGTGATTTAACGTGAATGGATAGTCTGGTGAAAGGTAAAGTATCCAATGACGATAAAATCCAAAAAATGTAAATCCAAGAAAGTTAGTTAAATTTCCATTCGCCCAAGTAAAATCCAAGGAAATCGCGTAATTGGAAGATGGTCCAAAATAATCCAAAAGCCTGAAATCCGAGGAATAATTCACAAATAGGTACAAGGTAAAGAATTCAAATAATATTATTAAAAGAAAAATAAGATATGAGATATCTCAGCTGCCGAGACAAGGTGACCAGAATGTGCTGCTGCCATCGCGCACTGAAATCACTTTTTCCATAGCAACCAACAAAATAAATGCACTGAGACTAAAGATGCTTTAAGAACTGCCAGCAACCACTGTAAAAGAGTAATAAAAATGCAAGACAGCTATCCAAAGTAGCTGAGCAGCGGCTTGGTTCCCACCAGTTTTGGCAAATAGCAAACAGGATCCTGAACAGAAACGTGCGTTCTATCCCAATAATCATCAATGGACCTCAGGTCATCTCGTCAGCATCAGACAAGGCCAATCTACTTGCCAAAAACTTTGCAGCTAATTCTACACTATGCGAAGAAAGCCATCAACTCCCTGTATTTCCTCCTATAACAGACAACACGCTATGCAACATATAAATATCTGCACGTGAGGTTGCCAAGCTAATTAAGAACCTTGATTCCAGTAAAGCAACTGGCCCTGACCGCATTCCAATTATAGTTTTGAAAAAACTTCAACCAGAACTTTCCCCCATACTTACAAAACTGTTTAAGCGTTGCCTTAAGGAGAAGTGCTTCCCAACACCCTGGAAAATCTCATCAGTATGCCCTGTATTTAAGAATTAAGGTGATAAGTTCTCCCTCTCAGTGGAGACCAATACGTCTCCTGTGTGTCATGAGTAAGTTGCTGGAATCCATATTAAATAAAGAAGTAGTCAACTACCTCAACAGAAATAACCTTCTTAGTAACATGCAATATGGTTTCCGTTTTGCTAGATCTACAGCAGATGTGTTAACGGTTATATCTTATAGGATTAGCGAATCTCTCGACGGAGTCTACATTTCTAGTGCAATTGCTCTTGATATATTAAAGGCCTTTAATAGAGTCTGGCATAAAGGTTTACTTCACAAGATCTCCAATTACAGTATAGCTGGAAATGTTTTCTCAATTATTAAATCATTTCTCTCTGATAGGTTCATAAGAGTAGTGGTTGATGGGCAGAAATCAGAAGCTCTCAGTATTAATGCTGGAGTCAATCCTGGGCCCAACTCTCTTCCTGGTCTAGATCAATGATCTCCCAAAGCACATACTTAAATCATTTGTTGACATCTATACTGATGACACGACCATCTATGGCAACACATCAAAGTTCATAAATGACAAAGTTCTCCCTGATTCTCTCTCCTCAGAATCACTTGGGGAAGAGGTGGCTGGTTACCTTTAATGCATCTAAAAGCTATCTTTACATCATCAACTCTCTGGCATCAATTGAAATGGATGACTCTCGTCTAGGGGAGGCTCAATGTTTTGATAAGCTTCGGTGATTGACCTTTACTCCTGACCTGAAACGGAACACGTACATGAAGTCAAGTTTGCTGGAAAAATGGTTGCATCCTTCCAAAGATCCAGAAGATATCTCACTGCTGATGCAATTCTCTATCTATATAAAAGCCAAGTACATAAAAGGATGGGGTACTGCTGCAACATCTGGGCAGGAGCTGCGAAAACAGCCTATTCTGCACTGACAGAGTACAAAAAAATCTTCGTGGTCTAGTGAGGGACGCCCTTTTCTCTTCCCTGTAATCTCTCTCCCACAGAAGAGACGTTGCGAGCCTGTCTTTGTTTCATAGTTATTTTCATGGCAAGTGTTCGTCCGAGCTCCAATATCTGGTCCCTTCTCGCCAATCTTTCGCGAAAAACACCCGTCTAGCTGAAGCCACTGTCAATAATTATCCCCATTCTTTATCTGTGCCTAAATCAAAATTATGAACAAAGCTTCTTTCTTAGAACTGCACGCCAGTGGAACTCATTTTCTCTTGTCTGTTTCCCACCTGACTACAACTTGGATGCCTTCAAGTCCAACATAAAAAAGTTCCTGATAAACCGCCTCCTTAAGTAAGACATTTTATCAAATCTCCATTACTAACGATTACTACGATATTATCCCATTGACTACTGTATACGAAATAATCCCTATCCCCGAGTGGCTTCAGGGCCTTGATAAGTGGTGACTCTCATGTATATATATATATACATACATATATATATATATATATATATATATATATATAGTCTTGGAAGTTTCTTTAAAACCTTAAAAACTAAAAAAAAAAAATGTCCTTCGTTGAAACATTATTTTGTCAGGAAGTCATTTAATCTCCGTATCGCTGAATAGGTTTACGTACATGAGAACAACAATAGTACAAATGTTCAGAAAGGAATCAGCAATTGTTTACGACGAAACACTGTTTTGTGGATTAAAAACAAAACAGTATATTAAATCATGGCTTCCCAGCAGTGTTGATCAAACACCCCCCCCTCAAACATATGAACAAAATTATTTTAAATCCTGGATCTAGTTTTTTCCTCCAGTTAAATTTATGCTAAAAAATCATGTCATTTTAAAATATTTCTTACCTCTATCCTCCGTCATTTCCTTCACAAATTTATGTGCCTACTTACAAACTAATATATATATATATATATATATATATATATATATATATATATATGTGTGTTTTTGTGTGTGTGTATTATATATATGTACTTTCAATTATAAATAATAATATATATATGTATGTGTGTGTGTGTGATTGTGTGTGTGTATTATATGTACTTTCAATCATAAATAATAATAATATATATATATATGTGTGTGTGTGTGTGTGTTTGTGTGTGTATGTGTGTGGGTGTGTATTATATATATGTACTTTCAATTATAAATAATAATAATAATAATAATAATAATATATATATATATATATATATATATATATATATATATATATATATATATTTCTGCCTTTGGATTATTATGGACCATCTTCTTCCAATTACGGGATTTCCTTGGATTTTACTTGTACAATGGAAATTCTTTTAACTTTCTTGAAGTTTTACATTTGGATTTTACCGTCACTGGATTTTTTATTTTCCACCAGACTATCCATTCATGTGTAATCACCTTTTTCTTTACTATATTCCCTCTGCTTAACTTATTTTGTTTTCAAGTAAGATCTTTGACTTACTTGTTGTTTCATCAAATACTTCTGCATGCAAAATCCGATCCCGCATTCTGCTAATTCCTACCCTCTGATGAAAAGGAAAGTATTTCTTCGAAACTCCGCGGATTAAGGACTATCCATTTATCTAATGTTTCCTTTTAAGATTAAATATGTTTTTAACTCATTTCAAAGTGTTTTTTAACATGTTTTATTAACTGTTTGCACGTATTATAAGCTCTATTTCCTATTTGGTTTTATCGAGCTTTTACATCTGGCTGAGATAATTTTATAAATATTATTTCTTTAATATTGATAATATACTTTAATTTTACCATCTTGGATCATTTTGGTAAATTAAATTGTAATTTTTATTTTATTTTATATATATATATATATATATATATATATATATATATATATATATATATATATTCATACTTCAGAATAATGTAATGCAATAAATCTACTGGTATGCAAATCCAGTGATTATCGCTCTTACAAAATATTATTGGCTGTAATATTTTATAAAAACAATCCCAAAATTAGCAAATTAAGTATAATTAAAAAATTAGGGATAAACCATTTATAATATTTGCTAACATTTTTTCTCTGAGGAGATGGGTGAACATCGAAAACCTATAGGTTAAGGAAATATAGTTATTGCAATGTATTTTTGTCTTGCATATAATAAAAATTCTAGATTTGAAATTTAATCGTTTCACATCATAAAATTCAAATTACTAAATTATGATATATATATATATATATATATATATATATATATATATATATATATATATATATATATACCAGGTTGACAAGAAAGTTCTTGTGGTTTTTAACTTTAAAATTCAGATGAACATATCTAGGCTCAAACAAACATTTATTGATTGAAATTATTAGAATCATCACACATGTAAACTCTCTGTACTATTATATATAAAGTAAAGGTATTATAAGGATTTTTTAGTCTAACTAATACATATATATATATATATATATATATATATACATATATATGTATATATATATGTGCATTGTTTCCAAAGGAGTCCCTACTTATTAAGGCCAGGAGGCCACTCGATGGTAAAGTTTAATGAGTTCGCAGTAGTCAATAGGATAATATTGTAGTAATCGCTAGTAGTGGAAATTATGTAAATTGGATTATTAAGTGGACGGCCTATCAAGAATTTGTTTATGTTTGACTTGAAGACGTAATAAGCTGGAAAGCAAGAAAACGGGAGAGAGTTTCACAGGCAATTCTAATAAAAAAGCTTTGTTCATGGAATGTACATTTATGTTTAGGCACATATAAAGAGTGGGGGAAATTATTGATAGTGGTTTCACCTGGATGGGTGTTTTTCGTGACGGTTTGGCGAGGGTGGACAATACATTGGAGCTCAGACGAGCACTTGCCATGAAAATAATGATAAAGCAGAGACAGGTTCGACGTCTCTTCTGTGGGAAAGAGATTGCAGGGAAGAGAAAAGTCTATTCCTAGCTCTGTCAAGGCAGGATAAATGGTATAACAGCTCTTGACTAGATGTGGCAATGGTACTCCATCCTTGGACGTACTTGGCTGTTATACAGTTAGGAATTGCATCAGCAATGAGATATCTACTGGAGCGGTAGAAGGATCCCACTATTTTCCAGCAACCTTGGCAACGGATTTTATGTACGTGTTCCATTTTAGATCAGGGGTAAAAATCAGACTCAGAAGCTCATCAAAACATGAAGCCTTCCCCAGAAGAGAGTCATTTACTTCAATTAATGCCAGACTGGGATCAGAGCGTTGATGATGTAAAGATTGAAGCTTGGTTTTAGATGCATTAAAAGTAACCAGCCACCTCTTTTCACATTTTAGCACTTGCTCAAGATCAAAGGAGGGAGAATAAGGGAGCACTTGGTCATTTACGGTTTTGGAAGTGTTGCATAAATGTCTACGAATGATCTTAGGATGTGTTTTGGGAAATCTTTATGTAGATAAGGAAGAGAGTTGGGCCTAGGATGAAGCCCTGAGGGACTACAGCATTAATATGGTGAGCTTCTGATTTCTGGTCATCAACCACTACTTTTATAAACCTATCATGCGATAACATTTCCAGCTATACTGTAGCTGGAAATCTTGTGGAGTAGACCTTTATGCCATACCCTTTTAAAGGCCTTTCATATGTCAAGAGCAATTGCCATAGAAAGGAAGCCTTCGTCGAGATATTCGCTTATCCTATGCGATAAAACTTTGAGCACATCTGCTACAGATCTAGAAGAACGGAAGCCATATTGCATGTCACTAAGGAGGTTACTTTTTGCTGAAGTTGTTGACTGCTTCTCTATTTAACACAGATTCCTGCAACTTACTAGTGACGCATAGGAAAGTTATTCGTCTGTAATGAGAGGGAGATGACCGATCACCTGAATTCATTACGGATAAGGCTTTCAGGGGTGTTGGGAAGCAATATACATACATATATATGCATACATATAAGTACAAGAATCCGCTTCTTAACCTCATACATATTATATATATTTGCTCTGCAATAGTATTGAGCACTCTCTTCAGGTTTTCACTAATTACCAGTTTTACCATATATATATATATACATATATAGATGTATATATATATGTATATATATATATATATATATATATATATATATATATATATATATATATATATAGCATCTTAAACATTAATTGCATCCTCATAGGACTAAAAATACTTTCCACTGAAGCATTTTATTTATATCTTGAATAAGTAAGTTTGTAATGAATCGTATGACGTCCAACATTTTCCATTTATTTTCACTGGCTTTTATCCTCTTTAATCAGAAAAAATATCTCTGGAATAATTTGCGTTTTTTCCGAGAAATATATTACTTGTCTGTGATGAGTTGTTTGGTGTTCGGACGCCATTCAACGAAACATGTGTAAGACAAAATAAAATAGTATGAAAGAAAAACATAAAAATATACAGGATGAAACGATAAATTTGTCACGCTAAAAGAAAACAACACTAAAGCTTTATTTTAAAACTTTTATTGAAAAAAATCAATTAATAATCTTGGTTATGTAGTAGAGCTAACATCTATGTAATATAGCCGCGTTCAGGCTCAATCACCGCCTCGATATGGGTCCGGAACCTAAAGCAAGTGCCAGCGGAAGCGTGGCCAATACTTGGTGAATACTTGGCGGATGGCAACGATCAGGTAGGCTTTGGTGTTGTGGGAGATCATGTTGGTGATGTTCTTGACAAAGGACAAAACAGAGTAGTCCAGCGGGTTCAGGTCAAGGGAGAATGGGGGCCAGTGAGAGGAGGGTACAAAGTCGTAGCACTCTTTCTGAAGCCAAGCCTTTGTCTCGGTCGACTTGTGGGCCGGCGCCGAGTCCTGCTGCCGCATTCAGAGTCTGCCAGTGGCAACTTTATTTCACCAGAGGATCACAGCACTCTTAAGCACATCCGGGTACATTTTGGTGTTGACTTTCAAGACAACTTCGAAGATGTGGAATTAAGTGTCCATCATTTGAAACCGCACCAAAGACCACAACTGTGACCGGCAATTTTGTTTTAATCACCCTGGCCATGTCCCTGTTGTTCATGACAATCAAGCGATGCATTTGGAAGTTGCTAGCAACGGTCTTTTTATCATAATTTGGATCGGTAGCGATCGGCAAATCTCCGATCTTGATAGTTGAACATAATAACCGTATTGTTCTACATTTTATTATTGGGGAAGTGGCATTTTCCACTGGGGAGCCATGTATTTTACGGTTGTCCTGTTTTTAAATCTACATGCTAGGCAGCTGAGGATCCCCGTTTTCTATTTAAAATTTTAGTTAAGTCTATTTTTAATCCTTATAAAGTTGAAGTCTTTTTTATAATTGTAGACTTTTGAGAAGTCGGCTCATGCAAGTGCTAAGTCTATTTCTATATAATAATTTTAGTTAAGCTTATCTCTTTCTTTTTTCTCGATCCTTTTTGAATTATTGTAATTGTAAACTTTTTCGAAGTTGGATTGTGTAGGCTCTAAGACTGCGATAGGTTAAATTTACTTTTTTTCTCCGAGAATTTAAAATGCACTCTTTATTTTTGTGTTTACATTGTTTTTACTCAAAGCTTCGTTAAACTATATATATATATATATATCATTCAACCACGGTAGTGGTTGAATATATGCTGAAGTCCGAAATTGAATGAATCGAGACACATTCAAACCCCCACCACTAATTCCGTTCGCAACCAAATTTCAAACCGGTTATATAGTTGGATAGAACACCTCATTAGCTACATTTTGAAAAAAAAAATTTCGAAAATTGGTTCAGTAGAAAAAAAGTTACAACAAAATATGTGGGTTCACAAACAGGAGAGTAAGTACATAAGTGACTAACGCTTTTTTTTATTTTGCATAACTTTTTTTTTTATATAAATATTTTTTATTGCGATTTTGCCAATATGACATGTTAGCGTAACGGTTAGAGTACCGGGGGTTGGTGGAAAGATTTTAGGTTCAATCCCGTGTATCGTTTTTTTTTATAATTAAAAAACCGAACTTTTTTTAATAACTAATTTTTTTTTTAACTCTCCTTATGATTTTATAGCAAAAAATGGTGAATTTATCGATTAAAAATATTAGTGAATTCTATGATATACATATTCTTTGAATGAACTCAAATTTTTCGTTATCACATTTGATGAAAAATGTAGTCCCATTTTGGCAATGCGTCTGACCAATCATGCTTTTGAACCCGCGACCAGCACTGCGATGTCATCAGCATCAGCCTGGGCATAAATATTCCTATTTTTAAACTTCTTTAAAAAAAGATTCAGCATACAGTTCCATAGTAAAGGTGATAAAATCCCACTTTGGGGGTTTCATTTAACTACAGTTGTCCTCAGTAGTTCTACTTGAACTGTTCTGTGCCTCACCATATACTCAATCAATCGAATGAGTACTGGTGGCACATTGAGTTCTCGTAGCGACTTGAACATACTACTGAAGGGTATGTTGTCAAAAGCTCCAACGATATCTAACCAGATACCGAGTGCCATCTTCTTTTTTGTTAGTTTACGCTCTATACAGATCACGAATTCATGAACCGCAGTCTTGGTAGAGACCCTGGCTCGGAACTACTGTGATTGAATGATAAATATTGCATAAATGTGTGTTTGAGAGCTAATTTTTTTTGACAATCATTAATAAATATTATAAATTTATATATTAATACAATAGCAATGCCTGGAAAAATCATGGATTATATGGAAAAATGCGCGCATGAAAAGTAATATTCTTAAGATTTTATTAAACCTGGAAAAGTAAAGGACAAGAAATTCAACCTGGAAAAGTAAAGAACAAGATATTCTAGTAAAGTAAAAAATAAGAATTTTTTAGACTTAAAATATTGCAGCTAAAAATAAAATTTGAATATTGATAAATATTTTATTTATTATTTGCATATGTTGTTGTTTATTGTTGAGTTAGAAATAATTAAATGATCCTTATTATGATATAATAAAATTATTAATTTTTATGTAAATTATAAAATTATTAATTCCATCTACTAACTAACTAACTAATGAATTAATTTTATTCAAACAATTTTCACTACATAAATATATGCAAATAATAGGGGGGAAATAAGTTCAATCCAGCGACTGACACCCTTTCTAACTCAACAATAAACAACAACATATGCAAATAATAAATAAAATATTTATCAATATTCAAATTTTATTTTTAGCTGCAATATTTTAAGTCTAAAAAATTCTTATTTTTTACTTTACTAGAATATCTTGTTCTTTACTTTTCCAGGTTGAATTTCTTGTCCTTTACTTTTCCAGGTTTAATAAAATCTTAAGAATATTACTTTTCATGCGCGCATTTTTCCATATAATATATATATATATATATATATATATATGAGTAGGTAGTAGTTTGCTTGAGGCATTGTTGGTAAATATATATATATATATTTTATTGTTTTTGGCTTAAATATATATATATATATATATATATATATATATATCCAGTGCCGCCAAAAAATAAATTCGTACTTGTCATTTTTTCAAAAACTGCAAATTTAAGCTAAATTGAATGTAACTGTTTAAACAACTTATACCTCATTTGATTTGCTTTTTATGCCAATATATAATTTTATGTGTTTATATTTGAATTTTAATTGAAGTACCATAATGCTCACGTCAATTAAAAAAAATAACTTCAAATTGAGAAGGCAAAAAGAAATTCCGTAAAATGGAAAATTGTTATAATGCAGCACAAATACAACAAGAACACAATGAACTAGTTATTATTATTTTTTAACATAGCCCTTCTGCAATTTGACAGTCTGCAAACTTTGGGGTATTCTCTTAACTTAGTTTGCGACTTACTCCGGTGAAATGCCATCCAACTTCTCTTTAATTGTCATCAAGATTTGAATTTTTGTCATTTGTAGCTGTGCTTGATTTAATGTCATACGTTTTCGATAGGATTGATTGGTGTAATGCCATACACTTTTATGGTTTACCTGTAAATCTTTCGTTAATTTTATGGTTTACCTGTAAATCTTTCGTTAATTTTATGGTTTACCTGTAAATCTTTCGTTATTTTCATGGTTTACCTGGAAATCTTTCGTTATTTTTATGGTTTACCTGTAAATCTTTCGTTATTTTTATGGTTTACCTGTAAATCTTTCGTTATTTTTATGGTTTACCTGTAAATCTTTCGTTATTTTTATGGTTTACCTGTAAATCTGTCGTTATTTTTATGGTTTACCTGTAAATCTTTCGTTATTTTCATGGTTTACCTGTAAATCTTTCGTTATTTTCATGGTTTACCTGTAAATCTGTCGTTATTTTTATGGTTTACCTGTAAATCTGTCGTTATTTTCATGGTTTACCTGTAAATCTGTCGTTATTTTTATGGTTTACCTGTAAATCTTTCGTTAATTTTATGGTTTACCTGTAAATCTTTCGTTATTTTTATGGTTTACCTGTAAATCTTTCGTTATTTTCATGGTTTACCTGTAAATCTTTCGTTATTTTCATGGTTTACCTGTAAATCTGTCGTTATTTTTATGGTTTACCTGTAAATCTTTCGTTAATTTTATGGTTTACCTGTAAATCTTTCGTTATTTTTATGGTTTACCTGTAAATCTGTCGTTATTTTTATGGTTTACCTGTAAATCTTTCGTTATTTTCATGGTTTACCTGTAAATCTTTCGTTATTTTTATGGTTTACCTGTAAATCTGTCGTTATTTTTATGGTTTACCTGTAAATCTGTCGTTATTTTCATGGTTTACCTGTAATCTTTCGTTATTTTTATGGTTTACCTGTAAATCTGTCGTTATTTTCATGGTTTACCTGTAAATCTGTCGTTATTTTTATGGTTTACCTGTAAATCTTTCGTTAATTTTATGGTTTACCTGTAAATCTTTCGTTATTTTTATGGTTTACCTGTAAATCTTTCGTTATTTTCATGGTTTACCTGTAAATCTTTCGTTATTTTCATAGTTTACCTGTAAATCTGTCGTTATTTTTATGGTTTACCTGTAAATCTTTCGTTAATTTTATGGTTTACCTGTAAATCTTTCGTTATTTTTATGGTTTACCTGTAAATCTTTCGTTATTTTCATGGTTTACCTGTAAATCTTTCGTGATTTTTATGGTTTACCTGTAAATCTGTCGTTATTTTCATGGTTTACCTGTAAATCTATCGTTACTTCTATGGTTTACCTGTAAATCTTTCGTTATTTTTATGGTTTACCTGTAAATCTTTCGTAATAACAACTCGTAGAGCTACCGTCAACAGTTCCCCACACTCTGTACATGTGCTTAAAACTAAACGAAAATTCCATGGACAGAGTTTCTTTTCTAGAACTGCCCGTCTATGAAACAAAATAATGTGGGACTGCTTCCCGATTGATCTTAAGATTATTTTTTTCAAGTCCAATGCAAATAAGTTTTTGTTGAGCCGTCCTCTTATATGATTAAACCCTACCTAAATTCCATAATTACTGATCATCATGATGGTGTTGTCTGACTATATATCAAACACTGATTAACCCTTTATCCTAGAATTGGTATTGAAGCCGAGAAAACCATCATGAAAAAATAACTAATAGAAAATTCAGTCGTATTTAATCAGACACACACAAAGATTAACACCTACGCAGAGAACTTTTCTTTCTATCCTTCAATATCGAAAACCAAACTGAATTTCCATGAACAAAGATTCTTTCCTAGCGTATCACATGTGTAGAAAGAACATACCACCGAGCTGCTTCCCAAACAAATACCTAACCTGTCATCTCAGATTAACAGTTTTTCTCAAGAAATATACCGATTCCTCTACTTTTTCTTAATTCTTTCATGATGGCGCTTACTGTCCAACCGACGACATTTTTAACCCGCATCTTCGAGTGGCCCCTGACCTTAATAAACGGCCATTCATTAGTAAAAAAGTAGAGTCGTTGTGGACATTTAGAAAAAATGAGGAAAGAAGCAAAGTGTTGTAATATATAGGTAGTGTCCTTGGAGAAATCATTTTGCCAAAAAACCTACAAGAAGAATAAAATAAGTATCAAATGTATCAAAAAAATCATTTGAATAAAAATTATAAATCTGACACAGGTACTTGCGTGAAGAAGCAACAAACTTGATCAATTGTCAAAAAGAAAAGTTAAAAGTATGATTTTTTAAAGATCATTCTCGGCAAAAGATTACACAGGTGTAATCAAAGTCCGTTCAATCCAGTGAAACGACAATGGCTACAGTGACAATATCATCCAAAAAGGAGCGTTTCGGGTGGTCTCAAATGATTATATAATAACAACAACCGAAAAGGAGATTGGTTGGTTGACAATTTAGAGCCGAGAAAAATCAACCCGTCGAATTTCCTGAGTGAGCAATTCTCTCTTTGAAACCAACTACCCAAAATCATCACCGCAAATAAAGGGTGCGACTCTAGTGCTGAAGGTAAGAATATTTTTAATTATTCCAATCTTGTACCTTCAGAAGTTGAGAATGCGGTTGTGCCTAAGTGGTTGATTTTTTGTTCTTCCGACTTATATTAATAAAGAAGAAACACTTGCAGTATTTGAATTTTTATTGTTTTTTAACTTAAGCGTCACGATCTTCTTGCACTAGAACATGCAACTACTTTAAAAGCCAGCCTGGAAGACTTAGTTTGGTCTAGCACACATTTTAAAACTATTAAGTTCTTGACATCCAATAAGTATATCTAATATATATATATATCTAATATATATATATATATATATATATATATATATATATATATATATATAAAATAAAATAAAATAAAAATTACAATTAAATTTATCAAATTTATATATATATATATATATATATTAGATATATGCATAGATCATCGTATAACGATTAGATCACTGTCTGACTGACGTAAAGAACATTTAAAATTATAATGTTTAAATTCAACGTTATTTCACGCGGATAATGGTAGCCGAATGGATACGGTCTTTGCTAATCAAGCCAGAGATGTCTCGTGTTGCCAAGTTCGAATCGTTCGACTGGTGTTAATCGTGACACCCTGCACTGAAGATTCCCAAAAAGGATGAAACACTAGTGTTTGTAGGTATTTAATTATTATAGTAAAAAATAGTATATATATATATATATATATATATATATATATATATATATATATATATATATATATATTGAGAGGCTGACTCTCAAAATCATTCGAGAAATTTAGAGTCAGTCTCGATCATTTTACATAAACTATCTATCTATCGACAAAAATAATTCATTAAGTCATTAGACTTATTCTGGGATAGATTTATATCTCCGTCAGTCCCTTATTTTTTATACATATATTTTACTTAATTGTACATATTTATATTCCTATTCGAAAAAATTCCCTTTTCCCCACTTTATAAAAAAATTACACGCTTATCCCCGTAATCTTTCGTATTTACATAATATTTATTTTGTATTTTGTACTCCAAGATTAACATCTGATGAATTTGTTGGCGAGACGGATCTCTATCGTTTTCCCGTTTATTATATTTAAAGCTTTATATAAATTTAAATATTTGAGGATTCCGTACAGTAATAACCAGCTAAAGAAAATGAACAATGAATATTTTTATTTTGTTGAAGAAAAACGTCCCTCCATTTTATATTGATAAACGAACTCTTTCTTCAAAAGTTGCAGCCAGTTGTACGATTGAACGAACTTCCATCCAAAGACGAAATAATTAAATTACAAAACAACTTTATTTTTTACATGAAATCTAGGTGCGTCTCGCTCCTTCGAATTAAAATCGTGACTTTTTTTTGATTCGGTAATCTAAGTATTTGGCAAGCCGTGAAGCTTTCTCTGGACAACAAATTTCTCGTGAACTTTGACTTGCTTATCCGCTTTAGATTCGATTGCCACTCTCGTGCTGAAAGTAAGAATAGTTTTAATTATTACAATCTTTTATTTATTTATTTGCGGACTGTTATCTCCAACTTCATATTTATTGCTGTTTCACCACGTATTGTTAAGAAACTCAGCATTTCTATCCCGTCGCGGTTAACCACCTGAAGAAGGCCAGAGGAATAATTGGCCGAAACGCCTGAACGTGTAACTACTTTGAAAGCCAGCCTAGAAGAATTTTCGTTATTCTAATTCAGTTATTGATTTGGGTGACTTTATTTGGTTCAGCACATATTTAAAAACTGTGATATTTTTATGTATCAGTATGTCGATATTATTTTTATGTGCATACTCATGTACTTTTATTTATGCTTGTAAAATTTCGGTTATATAATATGCCTATATATATATATATATATATATATATATATATATATATATATATATATATATATGTGTGTGTGTGTGTGTGTGTGTGTGTGTGTGTGTCGTGTATCATATAATGGATTGTCTACTGTGTGTATTTTACATTTATGCAACATTTCTAACATGAAACGATTGACGTGGACGTATCGAAACAGTTGTAGACAAAATAGCTCGCTTCAACAGTTGTAGACAAACACAACACATACCTAGTTTATATATAAAACATGCATTCTCTCGATTTCAGCCGGCATCTTTAGAGATTATAATGTCTTCACATTTTGACTGTCTCAGAAGACACTGCTTCCCGCGCCATGAGGAGAGACCAACTCCCGCTTGAGTCGTCCGTTTTCTTCGGCGTTTAACTAACAATTGATTAACATCTACTCAAACCTACGTATCCTCACGTCATCATCACATGTCTTGTACCACGACGCTGACGTAAGCCTACATCTAGTTATTTCATTTACGTAAACTAAAATTGCTCAAGAGTTTTGTTTATTTTTATTTTCCTTTGTAACCTTTTGTTATTTCAGCTGTCACTCACATTTTGCAATCTAATTGGTTTTATTTTTCTAATAATAATAATCGATCAATCCAGCGATCCGCTGCCTCTTGGATCAATTAATAATAATGTTTTGATCCTTGGCATTGCCTACGGCAGTTAACACATATACTACGCTGTGATCACAGTCAAAGTGTCACAATATTACATTTAAATCTTTTTTTACGTTTATGACAAAATTTGATCCTCTTTCTGGCTGGTTTTGCAAAGCCATCGGATGTGATGTGACTAGTCATTTTTGTGTTTGTTGTGATTATCTAATCGAGGGGTCTCGAAAGTTTTCAAACAGGGAACCATATTGCTAATTATTTTTAGAGCTACGTGAGCAAAAAACAAACAACAAAAACTGAACGCGTATTAGCTTTACTTTTTAGTAAAACTTGTTCTCCGAAACCATTCTTTTGATAATTTTCTGAACAAAAAGAAAAACCACTATTTTCACACATTTTTATTTAATGTTTTTTTTTTCTAAATAGTTTTACGTTTCCCATAAACTCCGCGGGCCGGATTGAAAGATTTTGTGGGCTGGATCTGTAGTGTGGACTTGACCTCTGATATTGTCCGAGTTACTATTCTGATCGACAATGATCAGATTTTACCTTTCCAATGAGTAGGACCCGTTGATTGAGCTGGCCAGTCTTCCATTCGCCGCCGGTGCTTGTTAGTTTCTCTCGCGTCAGGGTTGATATGCCGTCGTCTCGCTGGTAGTTTGTCCGCTGAGTAAAAAGAACAGTAATTCACAAATTCACCTTCCGTTAGGAAAGCACTCAATGCACAGAAGAAAAAACAAAAACAAACTCAGCTTCTTTTAGTCTACTGATTAATTTTTAAACAAAAAGATATCTATAATATAAATCTGAACGTCTGTGTGTGTCTGGTCACGAATAGGCTCCTATATGGTTGACTATTATAGAAAACTGATCACATATAATGATAGAAAATGTATCGCGACACAGGAATAGGTATGTTTGATCTGGCATAATGATGATTCAATAAAATTGTGGCGTCTGCGTACGCCCCTGGTCCACAAAGTATGGAAATAAAAAAATTAAAAAAAAACGTTTACAAGTGTTTTTGATATAGATGTGCATAAGAATACTTTGATAAGTATGTTTTAACTTAAATAGGGATGGTATAATAAAATTGTGGGGTCTGCGTTCGCGCCTGGCCTCCATAGAAAGGAAATAGGGACAAACTTTAATAAAGACTTTTCATATCTATCTGCGTAAGAATACTTTGATAATTATGTTTCAGTTTGAAGAAATATGGCATAATAAAACTGACTGAGTAATTAATCTTTTTCGGTTCTGCACATGATTATATAGTGCCGAGCAATCAACCACGACAGCGTCACTTCTCCATGTCTAGATTGATTCATTTTTTTTAGAATTCTCACACAATCACAGCTGGAAAAGATCCGAGCTGTTTATCCGAGCTTCGGGGTCACACTCATGAACCCTAGGTCAGATAACTGTTCTCGATGTATAAACTTTCATTCTCCAACATATGGATTCGCATTATTTGCACCAGTTCACCGCATATGTTTCCGCCCAACCATTAAAATTACATTGTTGTTGACGGATGAAACCCAAGATGAATATAACACGATCATTTATTTTATTTCATGATTTTTTCTCAGCAAGGATTTTTGCTGTCGCCCGGGCGCACCATGCTTAATAAAGGGTTATGTTTGCCCGTTTTTTAAAATTTTAAGTTTTCACTCCCTCCCTTGGGGAGCCCAACCGCCCTTCGGTTGCACCAGTTCACCGCATATGTTTCCGCTCAACCACTAAAGTTACATTGTTGTTGACGGATAAAACCCAAGATTAACCTAACACGATCATTTATTATTTTGTAATTTTCTCTCGGCAGGGATTTTTGCTGTCGCCCGGACGCATCATGTTAAATAAAGAGTTATATTTGCCCGTTTTTTATAGTAAATTTTAAGTTTTCGCTCCCTTCCTTGGGGAGCCCAACCGCACTTCGGGTTGGTCATATCACATTCAGACCCTTGATGTACTCTATGCCGTCACTGTATGAACTTTTTCTAACCCTATGAACACGGCCATTTTGACCAAAGAGGAGAATTAAGGCATAGAAACAAAGCAGAGAAGCAACTATTGTCAGCTTATTACCTTTGTATCATCTGTTAATACAATTTTTTGTTAATTGCCTTCTGTTCGTGTCATTTCCTCTTGTTCTTTTAAAGCCACAATAATAGGAAAGATAAATGAAATGTAATTACGTTAAATAAAATTAAAAGACAACGATAAAATCGACACAAAACACTTATTATTTTTTCAGGATAATTTCTTGACATCTCATTCAAATTAATTTTCACAAAATTGATTTAGTTTTGATGAACATTTTAATTACGTCTTAAAAGTCAAACTATGGGGAATTGCTGGAGAAGTTCCGCTTTGTGTATTCTTTATTTTCCTTGACAGGGTACAAAAATGATTTCGCAATTTGTAACATAGCACGGCTAACACGGACGGCTGTATACAAATGCTTGTAAAATGACGTCACAGGTAATGAAAAAGACTTTAAAAAAGAGATCACGTTAGAGACGGGAAGAACCTTCGAGATCACGCGATCAGAGTCGATCATGTTAGAGAAAACGATCACGTAAGGAAGGCGTCACAGCCGTAATGAACAATTACGTCTGGCAGGAGAGTGAGAAAATAAATGTCGTTGTACACAAAAATGTGAGTTGAAGTAATTTTCTATTCTTTGTCTATTTGCGACTGAGCAAACAATGTGTTGGTTCCCAGACTACTGTAAGAATTTCTCTTACTCGTTTTTGCCTTTGGCAGAATGAAAGAGACACTCAGAAAAGCAACAAAGACTCACCTTAAATTCCAAGAATATTTTATTTACAAGAAAGGTAAAATGAGTCCATATTTGCAAAAGAGTCCACCTCTTTAGCTTCGGTCAAATGGCGGGTAGTTTATGCCTCGAAAAGTGTAGATAGTTTTCTTCTGTGAAGATGCTGGTTGAATTCGGCCGCTCGTAGAAGTGGTTGAGGGTTCCTCGAAATCCTTCCAGACTGGTCAAATAAGAACACCGCACATTGCGATCGATGTTCCATAATAAAGGATGCCCTCCTGCGGGCAATGATGATGAATGTAATTAGTCCATAAACATTTTTGCCTCAGGCTTGAATCCGCATTTAAGTGAGCGGAGATAACAAATAGAATAGAACCCTGCCTTAGTTCATTTGGCACGGAGCGAGACACCACGCGTCTGCTTTGCTCGACACGGAATGGAAAACTGTTTGAAGAAACAGAATATTCCCGCCAATTCCTGAATCCTCCGCAACAACTGAAACAATGCAATTTCATTGGTCAAAATAATCGCGTGATTGGAACAATCTAGCAGTTATCGCCCTTGCATTCTGAAATTTCTAACACAACATTACAAATCCAACGAAAGATGTTCTACTTCCTCACAGCATTTTTCAAATAGACAAGATATGACTAGCCGTACCCCTGCTCTATTATTACGTATATGGTAGGTGCTCGATTTAGTTCTAATGTTTTCCTGTTGCTGCATAAATTGTTGCATTTCAACTTCACAAAGTATCCCAAAATCCTGTTCTACATGATATATTAGTTTCGCTTTGATTTCCACGTAAAAAGTTTTAATTTCATTCTGTATTTCATATGTTCGTTCTTTTATTGCTTAGGTTTTTCAATTTTAAGGAAATGGATTTATCGCTGTCCGCATTCGAGCGTCGTGTTTGCTTTTTCCGCATATTAACTTCAAACTTTACATCTAAAAGTATCTATCTATCTATCTATCTATCTATATATATATATATATATATATATATATATATATATATATATATATATATATATATAAAGTATCAAAAATGTAATTGTCTGATTTAGATGCTTGAAAATACCATAAGGTTGAAATAAATTATTGCATCGACAATTATGTAATTTCCGTATTATATTTTTTTATCTTATTGCTCTGTTTACCACATTGAGCTCTCATACCCGGATTTCCTCTGGAATTATTCCATTATAACACTATATATATATATATATATATATATATATATATATATATATATATATATATATATATATATATTTATAATTTAGGAATTTAAATTTTATTGTATGCAAAACAAAGAATACATTTTAATAAAAATATTTCATTAACCCATGAGTTTTCGATGTTTATTCATCTCCTCAAAGGAAAAAATATTAACAAATATTATAAATGGTTTGCAACTTATTTGCAACTAATAAACTTAGAAAATTAAAAGTTTTTAAAGTGTTTGTCATTTTAGCTACATATAATAAAGGAAATTAGATATTGATGCAGAATAAAAAAGATATTGAGCTTCAGATCCAAAATGTATGCTAGATCATGAAATAAAAGTTCTTGGTAGTTGGGAGGTAAAAAGATCCAACGCGTATTGTAGTTCTTCTAAGGCATCGGATTACAATCAGATGTGAACAGCTTTCCTTAGTTTCTTCTTTGGTTGGATGAGATATCAATCCGGTAAAGATTTTTTTAATGTATCTTTTTAATATATAAAGTTTCATAATTGAATCCAAGTGTTAAATCAATTTGTGAATAAAACCAAAATATCCGGGGACGGGCAAATAAAAATAAAATAAAGGAATTGCTTATCAAGGTCATACAAAATAGTCATTAAAAATCAGATGCAGGTGATTAGAATTATATTTATAAATCAGCACAAGTGCAAATGTTGTAAACTTTACTAAGACTAAAAGGTATCAAATTTAAAATCCTTATTCTAAAGATTCGATGTCAAGGGAGTAGGTAGTGGTGGGAGAATAAATTTGAAAGGTAAAAAATAAAGAGAAAGAAGAGAGAAATACACACGAACTGGAATATGGAAGGTTTTGCATACCAGCAGATTTCTTGCATTTCATTATTCTGAAGTATACATACTTATATATATCTATATATCTATAAAAGTGAACGTGTCTGTGTGTGTGTATGTATGCGTGTCTGTGTACATTTCCCTACGCAATAACCCTGTCAATTTTTAGTCTAAAGACCCGAAATTTGATATACAGGGTACTGATATTTTGAAAAATCGATGTGATCTGTTTTTGGCTTGAAATTTGGCGATTAAGGGTGTCAAAGTTCAACAATTTTACCTTTGAGAACTCTACCAAACTACTCCGACAATTTTGAGTCTACACACTTAAAATTTTAGATATAGATTCGTTGGACATGGATCTAACTTAATAACTTAATTTGAGCCCAAAGCAATAAATTTTAAGGGGTGATAATAGGGGTCAAAGTTAAAAAATAATTGACCGCTTTTTTTTTCTTTTTTTTTTTGCTCAACATACACCTCCAAATACCCGGGCAACGCCGGACACCCATGCTAGTATATATATATATATATATATATATATATATATATATATATATATATATATATATATATGTAAGTGTTAGGATAATTAATCAGAATCGGAAATCGGAAAAATCAGAGCTTTTTTTTTTATCAGAATCGGAAAAATTTGAGCCTATTTTCCGATGCCAAAACCGATTCCTTAATTTATCTTTTTTATGTTATTTTGGTTTAATAAACATCTTCCCCTGTTGGTAGTAATAATAAAATAATAAATATTTAGCGATTTAAACTTCCAGTAGAACTAAAAACTCTAGATCACCCCCTATCACAATTGTGTTTTTACGTTTGAGAAAATATATGCACATTTAACATGTGTTTTTACAGTAATCGGGACAAAATAACACTTTTATAGTTAAATATTTAGATATTTATAAAGAATCGGAATCCGGAATCGGTAATTGTATCGGAATCGGGAATTTAGTTCGGAATCGAAAATTGTATCGAAATCGTCCCATCACTAATATATCTATATATATATATATGTATATATTTAGTGGAAATGGTAATTAATAAACACTGAAGAAAGTGCTCAATACTGTTGTAGAGCAAATATGCGTTTTATTTTTTATTACCGTATCTTTCTGTTAAGTTACATTATTGTTTCAGCTACCCGGCCGTTTTTTTGACCGGGTAGCTGAAACAATAATGTAACTTAACAAAAGGATACGATAATAAAAAATAAAACGTATATATATATATATATATATATATATATATATATATATATATATATATATATATATATATATATATATACATAAATATTTATAGTTTAATGGGGACAGGTACAATATATTTTGTCCTTTACAACAAATGAACTAATATAGTTGTTATGTTGATCTGCCAACTTCCGTCACTGTGTTTACTCTTCAATCCAAGGAGGAGGAATTGCTGTCATTTTTTCGTCAAAAAAAAAAAAAAAAAAAAAAAAATAAATAAAAGATGGGAAGTTGAGAAGTCAAAAATACAGACAAAATGCATAAAATTCACAATTTTTTTGGCGATACAACCATTTGGTACTAATGCGGTTTAGTGTATGTTTGACTTGTCCGCCAAATTTCACTCACAAATATCCAACATTTTTTGTTTTATCGCCGTTTAATGCTATGTGGTTCATTTTGCTTCTCATTTTATAAGTAAGAAGTGTGATCCTGAACAGGCTTCACACCCACGAGAGTTGAATCTCTAGGGTTATATAAGAAAAACAAAGTCTATACAAAAAATCCTTACGCTATTATAGAGCTGAAATAGCGAATTACAACTAAAATCAGAACAATGTCAAGAAAAAGTATGTAATAATAATTGACAATTCGGTATTCATGCAGTATAACAGTGTGTGCTATTGTTGGAATCGTCTGAGCAGTTTACGGAAAACGCCGGAGGATGCCGAAACGCTGAGAGCCTTAAAACTCTTACAAAAATCATAAAGAAAACATTTGTTTATTATGATTGTTTTTATGAAAAAAAAAACAAATAAAACAAACAAACGAAATATTCATATTTATTTGAACAAAAAATATCATGAAAAATAAAACCTAAAAATTAAAAGATGTTTGCTATTAGTTGTTAGTTTTTTCAAAAATAAATATTTTTTCATAGACCTTATCTTACAATCAAGGTTTTTTTTTTAAATTTAAATTAAAATTTTTTAAAAAGTCTTTTAAAAATTGTCCAATAATTATTTAAGAATATCGTTTTGTTTTTTCAATATTTTTTCATGGAAATTGTTTTCATTTCCCAATTAAGTTGTCATTAAATTAGCTTCGTAATGACAGAAATAACATATTTTGCATTGAAAACATTGGCCAGTTTTCATGCGAAAAAAAAAACCTTTTTCGGTCGACATCTACCGGTATTTCCTGTATATCACCCGGATGATTCCAACGGTAGCACGGTTCCTAAACTGCATAAGTACTGCCAATTCTACCTTATCATTAAGTGTGTAAGTGACCAACAATATAAAGACTAAGACTTTAATGCCTGAATGTTGGTGGACAAGTAAGATATAAGCTAAAGATTTTGTTATGTAAATTTTGAATGGTTGCAGAAAACATTATTATTTTTATTACAGATTCCATAGGTAGCATTTCTATACGATTCTGAATCTAACAACAAAGCAGAAAGTAGCCAGCGAATAAGAGAGATAAAAATGGGGATATGAAAATTGAAAGAAAGGGAAAAAGATAAAACGAAACGAAAGGGGTAAAAACGTAAATTTATAAAAAGAAAAACATTACAACGAAGCGAAAGAAGTAAACATAAAAAATTATAAAAATAAAAAATTGCAACTAAAAACCTGAAGATCAAATTTATAAAAAGAAAATGTTAAAACGAAACGGAAGATGTAAAATTAGGAAAAAATAAAAAATAAAATAACAAAAAAACAAAAGAAGTAAAATAAAAAAATATATAAATAGAATAGTAAAACGAAACGCTGGAGATAAAAATGAAAATTTATAAAAATAAAAGATTAAAACGAAATCGATAAAAATTTAATTTATGGAAAAAATATTAAAAAGGAAGATATAAAACTGAAAATATTTGAAAAAGCACAGATTAAATCGAAACTAAAAATATTTATTTATAAAAAGAAAATATTCAAACGAAATTTGGTACACTAATAGAAGTTTACTACTTTCTATTATAATGTACACTCTCATTAACACTTTGTTGTCTCTCTTCAGTAACGTGTATTTCATAAGTTAATGTATGTGAAGAATATTTCATAAGTTAATGTATGTGAAGAATATTTCATAAGTTATGTATGTGAAGAATATTTCATAAGTTATGTATGTGAAGAATATTTCATAAGTTAATGTATGTGAAGAATATTTCATAAGTTATGTATGTGAAGAATATTTCATAAGTTATGTATGTGAAGAATATTTCATAAGTTAATGTATGTGAAGAATATTTCATAAGTTATGTATGTGAAGAATATTTCATAAGTTAATGTATGTGAAGAATATTTCATAAGTTAATGTATGTGAAGAATATTTCATAAGTTAATGTATGTGAAGAATATTTCATAAGTTAATGTATGTGAAGAATATTTCATAAGTTAATGTATGTGAAGAATATTTCATAAGTTATGTATGTGAAGAATATTTCATAAGTTATGTATGTGAAGAATATTTCATAAGTTAATGTATGTGAAGAATATTTCATAAGTTAATATATGTGAAGAATATTTCATAAGTTAATGTATGTGAAGAATATTTCATAAGTTATGTATGTGAAGAATATTTCATAAGTTAATGTATGTGAAGAATATTTCATAAGTTAATGTATGTGAAGAATATTTCATAAGTTATGTATGTGAAGAATATTTCATAAGTTAATGTATGTGAAGAATATTTCATAAGTTATGTATGTGAAGAATATTTCATAAGTTAATGTATGTGAAGAATATTTCATAAGTTATTGTATGTGAAGAATATTTCATAAGTTATTGTATGTGAAGAATATTTCATAAGTTATTGTATGTGAAGAATATTTCATAAGTTAATGTATGTGAAGAATATTTCATAAGTTATTGTATGTGAAGAATATTTCATAAGTTAATGTACGTGAAGAATATTTCATAAGTTATTGTATGTGAAGAATATTTCATAAGTTATGTATGTGAAGAATATTTCATAAGTTATGTATGTGAAGAATATTTCATAAGTTAATGTATGTGAAGAATATTTCATAAGTTAATGTATGTGAAGAATATTTCATAAGTTATGTATGTGAAGAATATTTCATAAGTTATGTATGTGAAGAATATTTCATAAGTTAATGTATGTGAAGAATATTTCATAAGTTAATATATGTGAAGAATATTTCATAAGTTAATGTATGTGAAGAATATTTCATAAGTTATGTATGTGAAGAATATTTCATAAGTTAATGTATGTGAAGAATATTTCATAAGTTAATGTATGTGAAGAATATTTCATAAGTTATGTATGTGAAGAATATTTCATAAGTTAATGTATGTGAAGAATATTTCATAAGTTATGTATGTGAAGAATATTTCATAAGTTAATGTATGTGAAGAATATTTCATAAGTTATTGTATGTGAAGAATATTTCATAAGTTATTGTATGTGAAGAATATTTCATAAGTTATTGTATGTGAAGAATATTTCATAAGTTAATGTATGTGAAGAATATTTCATAAGTTAATGTATGTGAAGAATATTTCATAAGTTATGTATGTGAAGAATATTTCATAAGTTAATGTATGTGAAGAATATTTCATAAGTTAATGTATGTGAAGAATATTTCATAAGTTAATGTATGTGAAGAATATTTCATAAGTTATGTATGTGAAGAATATTTCATAAGTTATGTATGTGAAGAATATTTCATAAGTTAATGTATGTGAAGAATATTTCATAAGTTAATGTATGTGAAGAATATTTCATAAGTTAATGTATGTGAAGAATATTTCATAAGTTATTGTATGTGAAGAATATTTCATAAGTTAATGTATGTGAAGAATATTTCATAAGTTATGTATGTGAAGAATATTTCATAAGTTAATGTATGTGAAGAATATTTCATAAGTTAATGTATGTGAAGAATATTTCATAAGTTAATGTATGTGAAAGAATATTTCATAAGTTATTGTATGTGAAGAATATTTCATAAGTTAATGTATGTGAAGAATATTTCATAAGTTATGTATGTGAAAGAATATTTCATAAGTTAATGTATGTGAAGAATATTTCATAAGTTAATGTATGTGAAGAATATTTCATAAGTTAATGTATGTGAAAGAATATTTCATAAGTTATTGTATGTGAAGAATATTTCATAAGTTAATGTATGTGAAGAATATTTCATAAGTTATGTATGTGAAGAATATTTCATAAGTTATTGTATGTGAAGAATATTTCATAAGTTAATATATGTGAAGAATATTTCATAAGTTAATGTATGTGAAGAATATTTCATAAGTTATTGTATGTGAAGAATATTTCATAAGTTAATGTATGTGAAGAATATTTCATAAGTTATGTATGTGAAGAATATTTCATAAGTTAATGTATGTGAAGAATATTTCATAAGTTAATGTATGTGAAGAATATTTCATAAGTTATTGTACGTGAAGAATATTTCATAAGTTATTGTATGTGAAGAATATTTCATAAGTTAATGTATGTGAAGAATATTTCATAAGTTATTGTATGTGAAGAATATTTCATAAGTTAATGTATGTGAAAGAATATTTCATAAGTTATTGTATGTGAAGAATATTTCATAAGTTATGTATGTGAAGAATATTTCATAAGTTATTGTATGTGAAGAATATTTCATAAGTTAATGTATGTGAAGAATATTTCATAAGTTATTGTATGTGAAGAATATTTCATAAGTTATTGTATGTGAAGAATATTTCATAAGTTAATGTATGTGAAGAATATTTCATAAGTTAATGTATGTGAAGAATATTTCATAAGTTATTGTATGTGAAGAATATTTCATAAGTTATTGTATGTGAAGAATATTTCATAAGTTATTGTATGTGAAGAATATTTCATAAGTTATGTATGTGAAGAATATTTCATAAGTTAATGTATGTGAAGAATATTTCATAAGTTATTGTATGTGAAGAATATTTCATAAGTTAATGTATGTGAAAGAATATTTCATAAGTTATTGTATGTGAAGAATATTTCATAAGTTAATGTATGTGAAGAATATTTCATAAGTTATTGTATGTGAAGAATATTTCATAAGTTAATGTATGTGAAAGAATATTTCATAAGTTATTGTATGTGAAGAATATTTCATAAGTTATGTATGTGAAGAATATTTCATAAGTTATTGTATGTGAAGAATATTTCATAAGTTAATGTATGTGAAGAATATTTCATAAGTTAATGTATGTGAAGAATATTTCATAAGTTATTGTACGTGAAGAATATTTCATAAGTTATTGTATGTGAAGAATATTTCATAAGTTAATGTATGTGAAGAATATTTCATAAGTTAATGTATGTGAAGAATATTTCATAAGTTATTGTATGTGAAAGAATATTTCATAAGTTATGTATGTGAAGAATATTTCATAAGTTATTGTATGTGAAAGAATATTTCATAAGTTATGTATGTTAAGAATATTTCATAAGTTATTGTATGTGAAGAATATTTCATAAGTTAATGTATGTGAAGAATATTTCATAAGTTATTGTACGTGAAGAATATTTCATAAGTTATTGTATGTGAAGAATATTTCATAAGTTAATGTATGTGAAGAATATTTCATAAGTTATTGTATGTGAAGAATATTTCATAAGTTAATGTATGTGAAAGAATATTTCATAAGTTATTGTATGTGAAGAATATTTCATAAGTTATGTATGTGAAGAATATTTCATAAGTTATTGTATGTGAAGAATATTTCATAAGTTAATGTATGTGAAGAATATTTCATAAGTTATTGTATGTGAAGAATATTTCATAAGTTATTGTATGTGAAGAATATTTCATAAGTTAATGTATGTGAAGAATATTTCATAAGTTAATGTATGTGAAGAATATTTCATAAGTTAATGTATGTGAAGAATATTTCATAAGTTATTGTATGTGAAGAATATTTCATAAGTTATTGTATGTGAAGAATATTTCATAAGTTATTGTATGTGAAGAATATTTCATAAGTTAATGTATGTGAAGAATATTTCATAAGTTAATGTATGTGAAGAATATTTCATAAGTTAATGTATGTGAAGAATATTTCATAAGTTATTGTATGTGAAGAATATTTCATAAGTTAATGTATGTGAAGAATATTTCATAAGTTATTGTATGTGAAGAATATTTCATAAGTTATTGTATGTGAAGAATATTTCATAAGTTAATGTATGTGAAGAATATTTCATAAGTTAATGTATGTGAAGAATATTTCATAAGTTAATGTATGTGAAGAATATTTCATAAGTTATTGTATGTGAAGAATATTTCATAAGTTATTGTATGTGAAGAATATTTCATAAGTTATTGTATGTGAAGAATATTTCATAAGTTAATGTATGTGAAGAATATTTCATAAGTTAATGTATGTGAAGAATATTTCATAAGTTAATGTATGTGAAGAATATTTCATAAGTTATTGTATGTGAAGAATATTTCATAAGTTAATGTATGTGAAGAATATTTCATAAGTTATTGTATGTGAAGAATATTTCATAAGTTATTGTATGTGAAGAATATTTCATAAGTTAATGTATGTGAAGAATATTTCATAAGTTAATGTATGTGAAGAATATTTCATAAGTTAATGTATGTGAAGAATATTTCATAAGTTATTGTATGTGAAGAATATTTCATAAGTTAATGTATGTGAAGAATATTTCATAAGTTATTGTATGTGAAGAATATTTCATAAGTTAATGTATGTGAAGAATATTTCATAAGTTATTGTATGTGAAGAATATTTCATAAGTTAATGTATGTGAAGAATATTTCATAAGTTATTGTATGTGAAGAATATTTCATAAGTTAATATATGTGAAGAATATTTCATAAGTTAATGTATGTGAAGAATATTTCATAAGTTTATGTATGTGAAGAATATTTCATAAGTTAATGTATGTGAAGAATATTTCATAAGTTATTGTATGTGAAGAATATTTCATAAGTTAATGTATGTGAAGAATATTTCATAAGTTATTGTATGTGAAGAATATTTCATAAGTTAATGTATGTGAAGAATATTTCATAAGTTATTGTATGTGAAGAATATTTCATAAGTTATTGTACGTGAAGAATATTTCATAAGTTAATGTATGTGAAGAATATTTCATAAGTTAATGTATGTGAAGAATATTTCATAAGTTATTGTATGTGAAGAATATTTCATAAGTTATTGTATGTGAAGAATATTTCATAAGTTATTGTATGTGAAGAATATTTCATAAGTTATTGTATGTGAAGAATATTTCATAAGTTATTGTACGTGAAGAATATTTCATAAGTTAATGTATGTGAAGAATATTTCATAAGTTAATGTATGTGAAGAATATTTCATAAGTTATTGTATGTGAAGAATATTTCATAAGTTATTGTATGTGAAGAATATTTCATAAGTTAATGTATGTGAAGAATATTTCATAAGTTAATGTATGTGAAGAATATTTCATAAGTTAATGTATGTGAAGAATATTTCATAAGTTATTGTACGTGAAGAATATTTCATAAGTTATTGTATGTGAAGAATATTTCATAAGTTAATGTATGTGAAGAATATTTCATAAGTTAATGTATGTGAAGAATATTTCATAAGTTATTGTATGTGAAAGAATATTTCATAAGTTATGTATGTGAAGAATATTTCATAAGTTATTGTATGTGAAAGAATATTTCATAAGTTATGTATGTGAAGAATATTTCATAAGTTATTGTATGTGAAGAATATTTCATAAGTTAATGTATGTGAAGAATATTTCATAAGTTATTGTACGTGAAGAATATTTCATAAGTTATTGTATGTGAAGAATATTTCATAAGTTAATGTATGTGAAGAATATTTCATAAGTTATTGTATGTGAAGAATATTTCATAAGTTAATGTATGTGAAAGAATATTTCATAAGTTATTGTATGTGAAGAATATTTCATAAGTTATGTATGTGAAGAATATTTCATAAGTTATTGTATGTGAAGAATATTTCATAAGTTAATGTATGTGAAGAATATTTCATAAGTTATTGTATGTGAAGAATATTTCATAAGTTATTGTATGTGAAGAATATTTCATAAGTTAATGTATGTGAAGAATATTTCATAAGTTAATGTATGTGAAGAATATTTCATAAGTTAATGTATGTGAAGAATATTTCATAAGTTATTGTATGTGAAGAATATTTCATAAGTTATTGTATGTGAAGAATATTTCATAAGTTATTGTATGTGAAGAATATTTCATAAGTTAATGTATGTGAAGAATATTTCATAAGTTAATGTATGTGAAGAATATTTCATAAGTTAATGTATGTGAAGAATATTTCATAAGTTATTGTATGTGAAGAATATTTCATAAGTTAATGTATGTGAAGAATATTTCATAAGTTATTGTATGTGAAGAATATTTCATAAGTTATTGTATGTGAAGAATATTTCATAAGTTAATGTATGTGAAGAATATTTCATAAGTTAATGTATGTGAAGAATATTTCATAAGTTAATGTATGTGAAGAATATTTCATAAGTTATTGTATGTGAAGAATATTTCATAAGTTATTGTATGTGAAGAATATTTCATAAGTTATTGTATGTGAAGAATATTTCATAAGTTAATGTATGTGAAGAATATTTCATAAGTTAATGTATGTGAAGAATATTTCATAAGTTAATGTATGTGAAGAATATTTCATAAGTTATTGTATGTGAAGAATATTTCATAAGTTAATGTATGTGAAGAATATTTCATAAGTTATTGTATGTGAAGAATATTTCATAAGTTATTGTATGTGAAGAATATTTCATAAGTTAATGTATGTGAAGAATATTTCATAAGTTAATGTATGTGAAGAATATTTCATAAGTTAATGTATGTGAAGAATATTTCATAAGTTATTGTATGTGAAGAATATTTCATAAGTTAATGTATGTGAAGAATATTTCATAAGTTATTGTATGTGAAGAATATTTCATAAGTTAATGTATGTGAAGAATATTTCATAAGTTATTGTATGTGAAGAATATTTCATAAGTTAATGTATGTGAAGAATATTTCATAAGTTATTGTATGTGAAGAATATTTCATAAGTTAATGTATGTGAAGAATATTTCATAAGTTAATATATGTGAAGAATATTTCATAAGTTAATGTATGTGAAGAATATTTCATAAGTTAATGTATGTGAAGAATATTTCATAAGTTATTGTATGTGAAGAATATTTCATAAGTTAATGTATGTGAAGAATATTTCATAAGTTATTGTATGTGAAGAATATTTCATAAGTTAATGTATGTGAAGAATATTTCATAAGTTATTGTATGTGAAGAATATTTCATAAGTTATTGTACGTGAAGAATATTTCATAAGTTAATGTATGTGAAGAATATTTCATAAGTTAATGTATGTGAAGAATATTTCATAAGTAATTGTATGTGAAGAATATTTCATAAGTTATTGTATGTGAAGAATATTTCATAAGTTATTGTATGTGAAGAATATTTCATAAGTTATTGTATGTGAAGAATATTTCATAAGTTATTGTATGTGAAGAATATTTCATAAGTTATTGTACGTGAAGAATATTTCATAAGTTAATGTATGTGAAGAATATTTCATAAGTTAATGTATGTGAAGAATATTTCATAAGTTATTGTATGTGAAGAATATTTCATAAGTTATTGTATGTGAAGAATATTTCATAAGTTAATGTATGTGAAGAATATTTCATAAGTTAATGTATGTGAAGAATATTTCATAAGTTATTGTATGTGAAGAATATTTCATAAGTTATTGTATGTGAAGAATATTTCATAAGTTATTGTATGTGAAGAATATTTCATAAGTTCCCATACAGTGTATGTGAAGAATATAAGTTTGAAATAAAACTGAAATTAAGGAATTATTTGAACAGTTTTTACCATCTTTTAAATATTTAGTTTTTTAGGACTTTTTTTTGTTGGAAAAGATTCACCTTTCTCACCTGCTACATCATTAGAGTCCTTTGATTTTGCAACATCAATCGACTCCCATCGAGTCCGCAATAATTATAGGATTATGGGCATGAGTTACTGATAGTTCTAGAGGATACAGAAGTTTGATAGAATGGACCTGAAAAAATCCGTCACCGCTTTTGACTTTTACAGAATTGCTCCTTGTGTCGTCACCGACGATAAACTTCCAACCTCTTCCCGGCAATAAAATGGTCTTGGTAGGATTCGGAACAAGAACCAGATCATCAAACTTGATTCGATTGTGAAAGTTGACTTCGTGCCAATCTTTACTGTTCTTTCAAGCTCAATAGATGATCTTGATATCAAAGCTTGTGGGATCTTGTTAACAGAGAATTATGAACTTCAATGAATGTTACGATATTTAATCATGAAGGGGGTCGGATTTGTAAACATCCTGTTTATCCAATTTCAGTACAGGTCCCAAATTAACGTTAGTATAAAGAAAACAATTAGGGGTTATTACTTCCAGATGTTCATCCGAGGAAGATCTATAAGTGACATGCCTTTGGTTTCTAGCACTCTGAACATCCGAAATAACAGTAAAGAAAAGAAAAATATGTAATTCAGGAACGCTTACAAAACTTGGCCTTCGGGCCGATATCAAAGTGTAGTATCTGTTCCGGAAGATACAGCAGCAAAGACCATATATGGGGGCAACCCCACATATAAGGCCTTGGTCACTGTAGGGGTAACCCTTCATACCAATTGTCACTATCCAGCTCCCATTTCCCACCCATCGGGAGCTGGTCCCCTTTTCCCTCCCCCTCCCTCTCTCTTGGCCTTCGGGCCAAGATCAAAGTGTAGTATCTGTTCCGACAGATACTGTAAATAAAGACCATATGTGGGGGTAACCCCACATATCAGACCTTGGTCAATGTAGGGGCAACCCTTCATACCAATTGTCACTATCCAGCTTCCCTACTCCCCGGGGAGTTTGTCCCCATTTCCCCTTCACTCCTCACATTAAAAATCGGCCTTGTGCCTAATTTACTCGGTGGGGGAGCAAATAAATACCTGGCCTTCGGGCCAAGATCAAAGTTTAGTATCTGTTCCGCCCTTCACTCCTCACATTAAAAATCCGCCTTGTGCCTAATTTGCTCAGTGGAGTAGCAAATAAATACATCAAAGTGTAGTATCTGTTCTGACAGATATTGCAAGCAAAGACCATATGTGGGGGAAACCCCACATATAAGACCTTGGTCAATGTAGGGGCAACCCTTCATACCAATTGTCACTATCCACCTCCCCTACTCCCCGGGGAGTTGGTCCCCATTTCCCCTTCACTCCTCACATTAAAAATCGGCCTTGTGCCTAATTTGCTTAGTGGGGAGCAAATAAATACCTCAAAGTGTAGTATCTGTTCTTCAGATGCTGCACTTCAATTTCTTGTTCTCTGTCAGTGGAGGAGAAATCCTTCACGACTGAGACAATTTTTATTTTTGTTCCTTTTCTCCACATTAAAAAACGACCCTAGTGTCTAACTCTGTCCAGTGGGGAGACATTGTAAATAGGAACAAACATGATTTAAAAGTCCTGATCATACGTTGCCATGCAGCATGTATAGATATTCTATTGTGCTTAATATGGAAGTGTTCATTGAAGTCAGAGGCGGCAAAATCTTCTCTAAGATTGTAACCAGCTATGAAAGATCTGAAAATATGAGAGAGGATTCCATGTATACTAATAAATCTAATTAGAGCTAGAATAAATAAGCGAGTTCTCATGTCTTTATGTGCTCTGCTCTAATATTGAGGCAAGTAAATAGAAGCATGTACATTTTACTAAAACCTTCGTCACCCCTTCCCCAAACATGTCCAGTATAGTCAATCCTACGATCATAGGATTAGTGAATCTCTTGACAAAGGCTTCCTTTCCAGGGCAATTGCTCTTGATATATCAGAGGCCTTCAATAAGGTATGGGGTAAGGGCCTACTTCACAATATTTCCAGCTAAGGTATCACTGGAAATGTTTACTCAATCATTAAATCATTTCTCTTCAATAGGTTCATAAGAGTAGTGGTTGATGGGCAGAAATCAGAGGCCCATAGTATTAATGCTAGAGTCCCTCAGGGGTCAATCCTAGGCCCAACTCTCTTCCTGATCTACATCAATGATCTCCCAAAACACATACTTAAATCATTCGTTGACATCTATGCTGATGACACGACCATCTATGGCAACAAATCAAAGGCCGTAAATGACAAAGTTCTCTCTGATTCTCTCTCCCCTGATCTTAAGCGCATGGTACAGTAGGGGAAGAGGTGGCTGGTTACTTTTAATGCATCTAAAACCAACCTTCTATCTTTACATCATCAACGCTCTGATCCCGATCTGGCATCAATTGAAATGGATGGTTCTCGTCTAGGGGATGCTCCATGTTTTGACAAGCTTCTGGGCTTGACCTTTACTCCTGATCCGAAATGGAACAAGTACATCAGGTCTGTTGCCAAGGACGCTAGGAAAATGGTGGGATCCTTCTACCGCTCCAGAAGATATATCACTACTGATGCAATTCTCTATCTGTATAAAAGCCAAGTACGTACAAGGATGGAGTACTGCTGCTACATCTGGGCAGGAGCTGCTAAAAACAGCCTATCCTGCCTTGACAGAGTACAAAATAGACTTCGTGGTTTAGTGGGGGATGCCCTTTTCTCTTCACTGCAGCCTCTCTCCCACAGAAGAGACGCTGCGAGCCTGTCTTTGTTTTATCATTATTTCCATGGCAAGTGCTCGTCTGAGCTCCAATCTCTGGCCCCCCTCGCCAATCTTTCACGAGAAACACCTGTCTGGCTGAAACTACTCAATAATTTTCCCCACTCTTTATCTGTGCCTAAATCCAAACGTAGATTCCATGAGCAGAGCTTCTTTCTCAGAAGTGCACGCCTCTTCTGTTTGCCTGTTTCCCACCTGACTACAACTTGGATGTCTACAAGTTCAAGATAAACAAACTCCTGACAAACCGCCTCCTTAAGTAAGACAGTCTATCAAATCTCCTATAATAATGATTACTACAATACTATCTCATTGATTACTGTACACGCAATAACCCTTATCCCTGAGTGGCCTCCGGGCCTTGATAAGTGGTGACCCCCATGTAAAAAAAAATGTTTAATGAGATTTACTCGGTGTTTTAGAAGATTAGTAACCTTAGGATACTTGAATGCAAGGCTATTATATTTTTGGAACAAGACGCACCTAAAATCCATTTTCTGACGGCTTGTCTCGCCCTGTAACGCGAACTTTGTTTAAGGGTGACTGAATTCCCAGATATTTACATCTGTTGTGATATTCAACGATAATAAGTTCAGTGAAATCATGACCTTTAGCCGATAAAACAGGAATGATAACTTCATAATCATAAGTAGTCATTTTACTTTTTCTACTTTTAGTTCTGATTATCTCCCTTTACGCCATGAATAAGTTTGATGTTTTTAATAATTCAGGTACATTTTCCTTTGGGGAGATTCAAGGTAAACAAGTTCTGTAGAAAAGCTTACCTCAAGTAGATAAATTTTAGTATAACTAAAAGTTTACCTCAAGTAGATAAATTTTAGTATAACTAAAAGTTTACCTCAAGTAGATAAATTTTAGTATAACTAAAAGTTTACCTCAAGTAAATAAATTTTAGTATAACTAAAAGCTTACCTCAAGTAGATAAATTTTAGTATAACTAAAAGTTTACCTCAAGTAAATAAATTTTAGTATAACTAAAAGTTTACCTCAAGTAGATAAATTTTAGTATAACTAAAAGTTTACCTCAAGTAGATAAATTTTAGTATAACTAAAAGTTTACCTCAAGTAAATAAATTTTAGTATGACTAAAAGTTTACCTCAAGTAGATAAATTTTAGTATAATTAAAGTTTACCTCAAGTAAATAAATTTTAGTATAACTAAAAGTTTACCTCAAGCAGATAAATTTTAGTATAACTAAAAGTTTACCTCAAGTAGATAAATTTTAGTATGACTAAAAGTTTACCTCAAGTAGATCAATTTTAGTATAACTAAAAGTTTACCTCAAGTAAATAAATTTTAGTATAACTAAAAGTTTACCTCAAGTAAATAAATTTTAGTATAACTAAAAGTTTACCTCAAGTAGATAAATTTTAGTATAACTAAAAGTTTACCTCAAGTAGATAAATTTTAGTATAACTAAAAGTTTACCTCAAGTACATAAATTTTAGTATGACTAAAAGTTTACCTCAAGTAGATCAATTTTAGTATAACTAAAAGTTTACCTCAAGTAGATAAATTTTAGTATGACTAAAAGTTTACCTCAAGTAGATCAATTTTAGTATAACTAAAAGTTTACCTCAAGTAAATAAATTTTAGTATAACTAAAAGTTTACCTCAAGTAAATAAATTTTAGTATAACTAAAAGCTTACCTCAAGTAAATAAATTTTAGTATAACTAAAAGCTTACCTCAAGTAAATAAATTTTAGTATAACTAAAAGCTTACCTCAAGTAAATAAATTTTAGTATGACTAAAAGTTTACCTCAAGTAAATAAATTTTAGTATGACTAAAAGTTTACCTCAAGTAAATAAATTTTAGTATGACTAAAAGTTTACCTCAAGTAAATAAATTTTAGTATAACTAAAAGTTTACCTCAAGTAGATAAATTTTAGTATAACTAAAAGTTTACCTCAAGTAGATAAATTTTAGTATAACTAAAAGTTTACCTCAAGTAAATAAATTTTAGTATGACTAAAAGTTTACCTCAAGTAGATAAATTTTAGTATAACTAAAAGTTTACCTCAAGTAAATAAATTTTAGTATAACTAAAAGTTTACCTCAAGCAGATAAATTTTAGTATAACTAAAAGTTTACCTCAAGTAGATAAATTTTAGTATGACTAAAAGTTTACCTCAAGTAGATCAATTTTAGTATAACTAAAAGTTTACCTCAAGTAAATAAATTTTAGTATAACTAAAAGTTTACCTCAAGTAAATAAATTTTAGTATAACTAAAAGTTTACCTCAAGTAGATAAATTTTAGTATAACTAAAAGTTTACCTCAAGTAGATAAATTTTAGTATAACTAAAAGTTTACCTCAAGTACATAAATTTTAGTATGACTAAAAGTTTACCTCAAGTAGATCAATTTTAGTATAACTAAAAGTTTACCTCAAGTAGATAAATTTTAGTATGACTAAAAGTTTACCTCAAGTAGATCAATTTTAGTATAACTAAAAGTTTACCTCAAGTAAATAAATTTTAGTATAACTAAAAGTTTACCTCAAGTAAATAAATTTTAGTATAACTAAAAGCTTACCTCAAGTAAATAAATTTTAGTATAACTAAAAGCTTACCTCAAGTAAATAAATTTTAGTATAACTAAAAGCTTACCTCAAGTAAATAAATTTTAGTATGACTAAAAGTTTACCTCAAGTAAATAAATTTTAGTATGACTAAAAGTTTACCTCAAGTAAATAAATTTTAGTATGACTAAAAGTTTACTTCAAGTAAATAAATTTTAGTATAACTAAAAGTTTACCTCAAGTAAATAAATTTTAGTATGACTAAAAGTTTACCTCAAGTAAATAAATTTTAGTATGACTAAAAGTTTACCTCAAGTAAATAAATTTTAGTATGACTAAAAGTTTACCTCAAGAAAATAAATTTTAGTATGACTAAAAGTTTACCTCAAGTAAATAAATTTTAGTATGACTAAAAGTTTACCTCAAGTAAATAAATTTTAGTATGACTAAAAGTTTACCTCAAGTAAATAAATTTTAGTATGACTAAAAGTTTACCTCAAGTAAATAAATTTTAGTATAACTAAAAGTTTACCTCAAGTAAATAAATTTTAGTATGACTAAAAGTTTACCTCAAGTAAATAAATTTTAGTATGACTAAAAGTTTACCTCAAGTAAATAAATTTTAGTATGACTAAAAGTTTACCTCAAGTAAATAAATTTTAGTATAACTAAAAGTTTACCTCAAGTAAATAAATTTTAGTATAACTAAAAGTTTACCTCAAGTAAATAAATTTTAGTATAACTAAAAGTTTACCTCAAGTAAATAAATTTTAGTATGACTAAAAGTTTACCTCAAGCAGATAAATTTTAGTATGACTAAAAGATTTCCTCAAGAAAATAAATTTTAGTATAACTAAAAGTTTACCTCAAGTAGATAAATTTTAGTATAACTAAAAGTTTACCTCAAGTAAATAAATTTTAGTATAACTAAAAGTTTACCTCAAGTAGATAAATTTTAGTATAACTAAAAGTTTACCTCAAGTAGATAAATTTTAGTATAACTAAAAGTTTACCTCAAGTAAATAAATTTTAGTATGACTAAAAGTTTACCTCAAGTAAATAAATTTTAGTATAACTAAAAGTTTACCTCAAGTAAATAAATTTTAGTATAACTAAAAGTTTACCTCAAGCAGATAAATTTTAGTATAACTAAAAGTTTACCTCAAGTAGATAAATTTTAGTATGACTAAAAGTTTACCTCAAGTAGATCAATTTTAGTATAACTAAAAGTTTACCTCAAGTAAATAAATTTTAGTATAACTAAAAGTTTACCTCAAGTAAATAAATTTTAGTATAACTAAAAGTTTACCTCAAGTAGATAAATTTTAGTATAACTAAAAGTTTACCTCAAGTAGATAAATTTTAGTATAACTAAAAGTTTACCTCAAGTACATAAATTTTAGTATGACTAAAAGTTTACCTCAAGTAGATCAATTTTAGTATAACTAAAAGTTTACCTCAAGTAGATAAATTTTAGTATGACTAAAAGTTTACCTCAAGTAGATCAATTTTAGTATAACTAAAAGTTTACCTCAAGTAAATAAATTTTAGTATAACTAAAAGTTTACCTCAAGTAAATAAATTTTAGTATAACTAAAAGCTTACCTCAAGTAAATAAATTTTAGTATAACTAAAAGCTTACCTCAAGTAAATAAATTTTAGTATAACTAAAAGCTTACCTCAAGTAAATAAATTTTAGTATGACTAAAAGTTTACCTCAAGTAAATAAATTTTAGTATGACTAAAAGTTTACCTCAAGTAAATAAATTTTAGTATGACTAAAAGTTTACCTCAAGTAAATAAATTTTAGTATAACTAAAAGTTTACCTCAAGTAGATAAATTTTAGTATAACTAAAAGTTTACCTCAAGTAGATAAATTTTAGTATAACTAAAAGTTTACCTCAAGTAAATAAATTTTAGTATGACTAAAAGTTTACCTCAAGTAGATAAATTTTAGTATAACTAAAAGTTTACCTCAAGTAAATAAATTTTAGTATAACTAAAAGTTTACCTCAAGCAGATAAATTTTAGTATAACTAAAAGTTTACCTCAAGTAGATAAATTTTAGTATGACTAAAAGTTTACCTCAAGTAGATCAATTTTAGTATAACTAAAAGTTTACCTCAAGTAAATAAATTTTAGTATAACTAAAAGTTTACCTCAAGTAAATAAATTTTAGTATAACTAAAAGTTTACCTCAAGTAGATAAATTTTAGTATAACTAAAAGTTTACCTCAAGTAGATAAATTTTAGTATAACTAAAAGTTTACCTCAAGTACATAAATTTTAGTATGACTAAAAGTTTACCTCAAGTAGATCAATTTTAGTATAACTAAAAGTTTACCTCAAGTAGATAAATTTTAGTATGACTAAAAGTTTACCTCAAGTAGATCAATTTTAGTATAACTAAAAGTTTACCTCAAGTAAATAAATTTTAGTATAACTAAAAGTTTACCTCAAGTAAATAAATTTTAGTATAACTAAAAGCTTACCTCAAGTAAATAAATTTTAGTATAACTAAAAGCTTACCTCAAGTAAATAAATTTTAGTATAACTAAAAGCTTACCTCAAGTAAATAAATTTTAGTATGACTAAAAGTTTACCTCAAGTAAATAAATTTTAGTATGACTAAAAGTTTACCTCAAGTAAATAAATTTTAGTATGACTAAAAGTTTACCTCAAGTAAATAAATTTTAGTATAACTAAAAGTTTACCTCAAGTAAATAAATTTTAGTATGACTAAAAGTTTACCTCAAGTAAATAAATTTTAGTATAACTAAAAGTTTACCTCAAGTAAATAAATTTTAGTATGACTAAAAGTTTACCTCAAGTAGATAAATTTTAGTATAACTAAAAGTTTACCTCAAGTAAATAAATTTTAGTATGACTAAAAGTTTACCTCAAGTAGATAAATTTTAGTATAACTAAAAGTTTACCTCAAGTAAATAAATTTTAGTATAACTAAAAGTTTACCTCAAGCAGATAAACTTTAGTATAACTAAAAGTTTACCTCAAGTAGATAAATTTTAGTATGACTAAAAGTTTACCTCAAGTAGATCAATTTTAGTATAACTAAAAGTTTACCTCAAGTAAATAAATTTTAGTATAACTAAAAGTTTACCTCAAGTAAATAAATTTTAGTATAACTAAAAGTTTACCTCAAGTAGATAAATTTTAGTATAACTAAAAGTTTACCTCAAGTAGATAAATTTTAGTATAACTAAAAGTTTACCTCAAGTACATAAATTTTAGTATGACTAAAAGTTTACCTCAAGTAGATCAATTTTAGTATAACTAAAAGTTTACCTCAAGTAGATAAATTTTAGTATGACTAAAAGTTTACCTCAAGTAGATCAATTTTAGTATAACTAAAAGTTTACCTCAAGTAAATAAATTTTAGTATAACTAAAAGTTTACCTCAAGTAAATAAATTTTAGTATAACTAAAAGCTTACCTCAAGTAAATAAATTTTAGTATAACTAAAAGCTTACCTCAAGTAAATAAATTTTAGTATAACTAAAAGCTTACCTCAAGTAAATAAATTTTAGTATGGCTAAAAGTTTACCTCAAGTAAATAAATTTTAGTATGACTAAAAGTTTACCTCAAGTAAATAAATTTTAGTATGACTAAAAGTTTACCTCAAGTAAATAAATTTTAGTATAACTAAAAGTTTACCTCAAGTAGATAAATTTTAGTATAACTAAAAGTTTACCTCAAGTTGATAAATTTTAGTATAACTAAAAGTTTACCTCAAGTAAATAAATTTTAGTATGACTAAAAGTTTACCTCAAGTAGATAAATTTTAGTATAACTAAAAGTTTACCTCAAGTAAATAAATTTTAGTATAACTAAAAGTTTACCTCAAGCAGATAAATTTTAGTATAACTAAAAGTTTACCTCAAGTAGATAAATTTTAGTATGACTAAAAGTTTACCTCAAGTAGATCAATTTTAGTATAACTAAAAGTTTACCTCAAGTAAATAAATTTTAGTATAACTAAAAGTTTACCTCAAGTAAATAAATTTTAGTATAACTAAAAGTTTACCTCAAGTAGATAAATTTTAGTATAACTAAAAGTTTACCTCAAGTAGATAAATTTTAGTATAACTAAAAGTTTACCTCAAGTACATAAATTTTAGTATGACTAAAAGTTTACCTCAAGTAGATCAATTTTAGTATAACTAAAAGTTTACCTCAAGTAGATAAATTTTAGTATGACTAAAAGTTTACCTCAAGTAGATCAATTTTAGTATAACTAAAAGTTTACCTCAAGTAAATAAATTTTAGTATAACTAAAAGTTTACCTCAAGTAAATAAATTTTAGTATAACTAAAAGCTTACCTCAAGTAAATAAATTTTAGTATAACTAAAAGCTTACCTCAAGTAAATAAATTTTAGTATAACTAAAAGCTTACCTCAAGTAAATAAATTTTAGTATGACTAAAAGTTTACCTCAAGTAAATAAATTTTAGTATGACTAAAAGTTTACCTCAAGTAAATAAATTTTAGTATGACTAAAAGTTTACCTCAAGTAAATAAATTTTAGTATAACTAAAAGTTTACCTCAAGTAAATAAATTTTAGTATGACTAAAAGTTTACCTCAAGTAAATAAATTTTAGTATGACTAAAAGTTTACCTCAAGTAAATAAATTTTAGTATGACTAAAAGTTTACCTCAAGAAAATAAATTTTAGTATGACTAAAAGTTTACCTCAAGTAAATAAATTTTAGTATGACTAAAAGTTTACCTCAAGTAAATAAATTTTAGTATGACTAAAAGTTTACCTCAAGTAAATAAATTTTAGTATGACTAAAAGTTTACCTCAAGTAAATAAATTTTAGTATAACTAAAAGTTTACCTCAAGTAAATAAATTTTAGTATGACTAAAAGTTTACCTCAAGTAAATAAATTTTAGTATGACTAAAAGTTTACCTCAAGTAAATAAATTTTAGTATGACTAAAAGTTTACCTCAAGTAAATAAATTTTAGTATAACTAAAAGTTTACCTCAAGTAAATAAATTTTAGTATAACTAAAAGTTTACCTCAAGTAAATAAATTTTAGTATAACTAAAAGTTTACCTCAAGTAAATAAATTTTAGTATGACTAAAAGTTTACCTCAAGCAGATAAATTTTAGTATGACTAAAAGATTTCCTCAAGAAAATAAATTTTAGTATAACTAAAAGTTTACCTCAAGTAGATAAATTTTAGTATAACTAAAAGTTTACCTCAAGTAAATAAATTTTAGTATAACTAAAAGTTTACCTCAAGTAGATAAATTTTAGTATAACTAAAAGTTTACCTCAAGTAGATAAATTTTAGTATAACTAAAAGTTTACCTCAAGTAAATAAATTTTAGTATGACTAAAAGTTTACCTCAAGTAGATAAATTTTAGTATAACTAAAAGTTTACCTCAAGTAAATAAATTTTAGTATAACTAAAAGTTTACCTCAAGCAGATAAATTTTAGTATAACTAAAAGTTTACCTCAAGTAGATAAATTTTAGTATGACTAAAAGTTTACCTCAAGTAGATCAATTTTAGTATAACTAAAAGTTTACCTCAAGTAGATAAATTTTAGTATAACTAAAAGTTTACCTCAAGTAGATAAATTTTAGTATAACTAAAAGTTTACCTCAAGTACATAAATTTTAGTATGACTAAAAGTTTACCTCAAGTAGATCAATTTTAGTATAACTAAAAGTTTACCTCAAGTAGATAAATTTTAGTATGACTAAAAGTTTACCTCAAGTAGATCAATTTTAGTATAACTAAAAGTTTACCTCAAGTAAATAAATTTTAGTATAACTAAAAGTTTACCTCAAGTAAATAAATTTTAGTATAACTAAAAGCTTACCTCAAGTAAATAAATTTTAGTATAACTAAAAGCTTACCTCAAGTAAATAAATTTTAGTATAACTAAAAGCTTACCTCAAGTAAATAAATTTTAGTATGACTAAAAGTTTACCTCAAGTAAATAAATTTTAGTATGACTAAAAGTTTACCTCAAGTAAATAAATTTTAGTATAACTAAAAGTTTACCTCAAGTAGATAAATTTTAGTATAACTAAAAGTTTACCTCAAGTAGATAAATTTTAGTATAACTAAAAGTTTACCTCAAGTAAATAAATTTTAGTATGACTAAAAGTTTACCTCAAGTAGATAAATTTTAGTATAACTAAAAGTTTACCTCAAGTAAATAAATTTTAGTATAACTAAAAGTTTACCTCAAGCAGATAAATTTTAGTATAACTAAAAGTTTACCTCAAGTAGATAAATTTTAGTATGACTAAAAGTTTACCTCAAGTAGATCAATTTTAGTATAACTAAAAGTTTACCTCAAGTAAATAAATTTTAGTATAACTAAAAGTTTACCTCAAGTAAATAAATTTTAGTATAACTAAAAGTTTACCTCAAGTAGATAAATTTTAGTATAACTAAAAGTTTACCTCAAGTAGATAAATTTTAGTATAACTAAAAGTTTACCTCAAGTACATAAATTTTAGTATGACTAAAAGTTTACCTCAAGTAGATCAATTTTAGTATAACTAAAAGTTTACCTCAAGTAGATAAATTTTAGTATGACTAAAAGTTTACCTCAAGTAGATCAATTTTAGTATAACTAAAAGTTTACCTCAAGTAAATAAATTTTAGTATAACTAAAAGTTTACCTCAAGTAAATAAATTTTAGTATAACTAAAAGCTTACCTCAAGTAAATAAATTTTAGTATAACTAAAAGCTTACCTCAAGTAAATAAATTTTAGTATAACTAAAAGCTTACCTCAAGTAAATAAATTTTAGTATGACTAAAAGTTTACCTCAAGTAAATAAATTTTAGTATGACTAAAAGTTTACCTCAAGTAAATAAATTTTAGTATGACTAAAAGTTTACCTCAAGTAAATAAATTTTAGTATAACTAAAAGTTTACCTCAAGTAAATAAATTTTAGTATGACTAAAAGTTTACCTCAAGTAAATAAATTTTAGTATGACTAAAAGTTTACCTCAAGTAAATAAATTTTAGTATGACTAAAAGTTTACCTCAAGTAAATAAATTTTAGTATAACTAAAAGTTTACCTCAAGTAAATAAATTTTAGTATGACTAAAAGTTTACCTCAAGTAAATAAATTTTAGTATGACTAAAAGTTTACCTCAAGTAAATAAATTTTAGTATGACTAAAAGTTTACCTCAAGTAAATAAATTTTAGTATAACTAAAAGTTTACCTCAAGTAAATAAATTTTAGTATGACTAAAAGTTTACCTCAAGTAAATAAATTTTAGTATGACTAAAAGTTTACCTCAAGTAAATAAATTTTAGTATGACTAAAAGTTTACCTCAAGTAAATAAATTTTAGTATAACTAAAAGTTTACCTCAAGTAAATAAATTTTAGTATAACTAAAAGTTTACCTCAAGTAAATAAATTTTAGTATAACTAAAAGTTTACCTCAAGTAAATAAATTTTAGTATGACTAAAAGTTTACCTCAAGCAGATAAATTTTAGTATGACTAAAAGATTTCCTCAAGAAAATAAATTTTAGTATAACTAAAAGTTTACCTCAAGTAAATAAATTTTAGTATGACTAAAAGTTTACCTCAAGTAAATAAATTTTAGTATGACTAAAAGTTTACCTCAAGTAAATAAATTTTAGTATGACTAAAAGTTTACCTCAAGTAAATAAATTTTAGTATAACTAAAAGATTGCCTCAAGTAAATAAATTTTAGTATAACTAAAAGTTTACCTCAAGTAAATAAATTTTAGTATAACTAAAAGTTTACCTCAAGTAGATAAATTTTAGTATGAATAAAAGTTTACCTCAAGTAAATAAATTTTAGCATAACTAAAAGCTTACCTCAAGTAAATAAATTTTAGTATAACTAAAAGTTTACCTCAAGTAAATAAATTTTAGTATAACTAAAAGTTTACCTCAAGTAGATAAATTTTAGTATAACTAAAAGCTTACATCAAGTAAATAAATTTTAGTATGACTAAAAGTTTACCTCAAGTAAATAAATTTTAGTATAACTAAAAGCTTACCTCAAGTAAATAAATTTTAGTATAACTAAAAGTTTACCTCAAGTAAATAAATTTTAGTATAACTAAAAGCTTACCTCAAGTAAATAAATTTTAGTATAACTAAAAGTTTACCTCAAGTAGATAAATTTTAGTATAACTAAAAGCTTACCTCAAGTAAATAAATTTTAGTATGACTAAAAGTTTACCTCAAGTAAATAAATTTTAGTATAACTAAAAGCTTACCTCAAGTAAATAAATTTTAGTATAACTAAAAGCTTACCTCAAGTAAATAAATTTTAGTATGACTAAAAGTTTACCTCAAGTAAATAAATTTTAGTATAACTAAAAGCTTACCTCAAGTAAATAAATTTTAGTATAACTAAAAGTTTACCTCAAGTAAATAAATTTTAGTATAACTAAAAGCTTACCTCAAGTAAATAAATTTTAGTATGACTAAAAGTTTACCTCAAGTAAATAAATTTTAGTATAACTAAAAGTTTACCTCAAGTAAATAAATTTTAGTATAACTAAAAGTTTACCTCAAGTAAATAAATTTTAGTATAACTAAAAGTTTACCTCAAGTAGATAAATTTTAGTATGACTAAAAGTTTACCTCAAGTAAATAAATTTTAGCATAACTAATAGCTTACCTCAAGTAAATAAATTTTAGTATAACTAAAAGCTTACCTCAAATAAATAAATTTTAGTATAACTAAAAGTTTACCTCAAGTAAATAAATTTTAGTATAACTAAAAGTTTACCTCAAGTAAATAAATTTTAGTATAACTAAAAGTTTACCTCAAGTAGATAAATTTTAGTATGACTAAAAGCTTACCTCAAGAAAATCAATTTTAGTATGACTAAAAGTTTACCTCAAGTAGATAAATTTTAGTATGACTAAAAGTTTACCTCAAGTAGATCAATTTTAGTATAACTAAAAGTTTACCTCAAGTAAATAAATTTTAGTATAACTAAAAGTTTACCTCAAGTAAATAAATTTTAGTATAACTAAAAGTTTACCTCAAGTAGATAAATTTTAGTATAACTAAAAGTTTACCTCAAGTAGATAAATTTTAGTATAACTAAAAGTTTACCTCAAGTACATAAATTTTAGTATGACTAAAAGTTTACCTCAAGTAAATAAATTTTAGTATAACTAAAAGCTTACCTCAAGTAAATAAATTTTAGTATAACTAAAAGTTTACCTCAAGTAAATAAATTTTAGTATAACTAAAAGCTTACCTCAAGTAAATAAATTTTAGTATAACTAAAAGCTTACCTCAAGTAAATAAATTTTAGTATAACTAAAAGCTTACCTCAAGTAAATAAATTTTAGTATGACTAAAAGTTTACCTCAAGTAAATAAATTTTAGTATGACTAAAAGTTTACCTCAAGTAAATAAATTTTAGTATGACTAAAAGTTTACCTCAAGTAAATAAATTTTAGTATAACTAAAAGTTTACCTCAAGTAAATAAATTTTAGTATGACTAAAAGTTTACCTCAAGTAAATAAATTTTAGTATGACTAAAAGTTTACCTCAAGTAAATAAATTTTAGTATGACTAAAAGTTTACCTCAAGAAAATAAATTTTAGTATGACTAAAAGTTTACCTCAAGTAAATCAATTTTAGTATAACTAAAAGTTTACCTCAAGTAGATAAATTTTAGTATGACTAAAAGTTTACCTCAAGTAGATCAATTTTAGTATAACTAAAAGTTTACCTCAAGTAAATAAATTTTAGTATAACTAAAAGTTTACCTCAAGTAAATAAATTTTAGTATAACTAAAAGCTTACCTCAAGTAAATAAATTTTAGTATAACTAAAAGCTTACCTCAAGTAAATAAATTTTAGTATAACTAAAAGCTTACCTCAAGTAAATAAATTTTAGTATGACTAAAAGTTTACCTCAAGTAAATAAATTTTAGTATGACTAAAAGTTTACCTCAAGTAAATAAATTTTAGTATGACTAAAAGTTTACCTCAAGTAAATAAATTTTAGTATAACTAAAAGTTTACCTCAAGTAAATAAATTTTAGTATGACTAAAAGTTTACCTCAAGTAAATAAATTTTAGTATGACTAAAAGTTTACCTCAAGTAAATAAATTTTAGTATGACTAAAAGTTTACCTCAAGAAAATAAATTTTAGTATGACTAAAAGTTTACCTCAAGTAAATAAATTTTAGTATGACTAAAAGTTTACCTCAAGTAAATAAATTTTAGTATGACTAAAAGTTTACCTCAAGTAAATAAATTTTAGTATGACTAAAAGTTTACCTCAAGTAAATAAATTTTAGTATAACTAAAAGTTTACCTCAAGTAAATAAATTTTAGTATGACTAAAAGTTTACCTCAAGTAAATAAATTTTAGTATGACTAAAAGTTTACCTCAAGTAAATAAATTTTAGTATGACTAAAAGTTTACCTCAAGTAAATAAATTTTAGTATAACTAAAAGTTTACCTCAAGTAAATAAATTTTAGTATAACTAAAAGTTTACCTCAAGTAAATAAATTTTAGTATAACTAAAAGTTTACCTCAAGTAAATAAATTTTAGTATGACTAAAAGTTTACCTCAAGCAGATAAATTTTAGTATGACTAAAAGATTTCCTCAAGAAAATAAATTTTAGTATAACTAAAAGTTTACCTCAAGTAAATAAATTTTAGTATGACTAAAAGTTTACCTCAAGTAAATAAATTTTAGTATGACTAAAAGTTTACCTCAAGTAAATAAATTTTAGTATGACTAAAAGTTTACCTCAAGTAAATAAATTTTAGTATAACTAAAAGATTGCCTCAAGTAAATAAATTTTAGTATAACTAAAAGTTTACCTCAAGTAAATAAATTTTAGTATAACTAAAAGTTTACCTCAAGTAGATAAATTTTAGTATGACTAAAAGTTTACCTCAAGTAAATAAATTTTAGCATAACTAAAAGCTTACCTCAAGTAAATAAATTTTAGTATAACTAAAAGTTTACCTCAAGTAAATAAATTTTAGTATAACTAAAAGTTTACCTCAAGTAGATAAATTTTAGTATAACTAAAAGCTTACATCAAGTAAATAAATTTTAGTATGACTAAAAGTTTACCTCAAGTAAATAAATTTTAGTATAACTGAAAGCTTACCTCAAGTAAATAAATTTTAGTATAACTAAAAGTTTACCTCAAGTAAATAAATTTTAGTATAACTAAAAGCTTACCTCAAGTAAATAAATTTTAGTATAACTAAAAGTTTACCTCAAGTAGATAAATTTTAGTATAACTAAAAGCTTACCTCAAGTAAATAAATTTTAGTATGACTAAAAGTTTACCTCAAGTAAATAAATTTTAGTATAACTAAAAGCTTACCTCAAGTAAATAAATTTTAGTATAACTAAAAGCTTACCTCAAGTAAATAAATTTTAGTATGACTAAAAGTTTACCTCAAGTAAATAAATTTTAGTATAACTAAAAGCTTACCTCAAGTAAATAAATTTTAGTATAACTAAAAGTTTACCTCAAGTAAATAAATTTTAGTATAACTAAAAGCTTACCTCAAGTAAATAAATTTTAGTATGACTAAAAGTTTACCTCAAGTAAATAAATTTTAGTATAACTAAAAGTTTACCTCAAGTAAATAAATTTTAGTATAACTAAAAGTTTACCTCAAGTAAATAAATTTTAGTATAACTAAAAGTTTACCTCAAGTAGATAAATTTTAGTATGACTAAAAGTTTACCTCAAGTAAATAAATTTTAGCATAACTAATAGCTTACCTCAAGTAAATAAATTTTAGTATAACTAAAAGCTTACCTCAAATAAATAAATTTTAGTATAACTAAAAGTTTACCTCAAGTAAATAAATTTTAGTATAACTAAAAGTTTACCTCAAGTAAATAAATTTTAGTATAACTAAAAGTTTACCTCAAGTAGATAAATTTTAGTATGACTAAAAGCTTACCTCAAGAAAATAAATTTTAGTATGACTAAAAGTTTACCTCAAGTAAATAAATTTTAGTATAACTAAAAGTTTACCTCAAATAAATAAATTTTAGTATGACTAAAAGTTTACCTCAAATAAATAAATTTTAGTATAACTAAAAGTTTACCTCAAGTAGATAAATTTTAGTATGACTAAAAGCTTACCTCAAGAAAATAAATTTTAGTATGACTAAAAGTTTACCTCAAGTAAATAAATTTTAGTATAACTAAAAGTTTACCTCAAATAAATAAATTTTAGTATGACTAAAAGTTTACCTCAAGTAAATAAATTTTAGTATAACTAAAAGTTTACCTCAAGTAGATAAATTTTAGTATGACTAAAAGCTTACCTCAAGTAAATAAATTTTAGTATAACTAAAAGCTTACCTCAAGTAAATAAATTTTAGTATAACTACTAGGACCCTGATTCACATGTTTTAGTTTATTTAATATTTTAACATGTAGTAACATTAACTAATCTATTAAAAACCTGCATCTTTATTTATATTTTTTATACTTGTTGAAATTCAACGTTAACTTCAGTGTAATTTAATGAAATAAACTGTATTTATTTTTTAACTTGGCCGTTCAAGTTCAATTTATGGTCATTCTATGGAATTTTTACTGAACAATTCAGCTCTCAAGGTTCAATGATGAAACTTTTCAAATTTTATTCCCTGTTTGAGCAAGTAGGCAGTGTTTTAATCATTAGGAATATATCTGAACTTTACAGAATATTTATTTTCTGTCAGTTCCTCAATTCCTGATCGTTTATCGTAAAGGCTTTAAGTTTCTCACAGTTCGTATTCCAAGGTTTCTAAGGTTAAAATGACCCTTTTTCACACGATGATTAGCCGTTGTGTAGATGTCCGATAACACATAAACAGAATTACCGGTTTTGATTAGTTCATACACATTGAACATTTTTCTTTAACATTTCAGTGCAGTTATCAACAGGAAACATATGTTTTATCATAAAATTCAAAATGCAGAGGTTGGCATAAAAAAATTAATTAATTGTGGTATATCTGAAACATACCGGCTTATTACTTTTTTTTACATGGGGGCCACCACTTATCAAGGCCCGAAGGCCACTCAGGGATAAGGGTTATTGCGTGTACAGTAATCAATGAGATAGTATTGTAGTAATCATTAGTATTGGGGGTTTTGATAGAGTGTCTTATTTAAGGGGGCGGTTTGTCAGGAGTTTGTTTATGTTGGACTTGAAGACGTCCAAGTTGTAGTCAGGTGGGAAAGTGGGAAACAGGCAAGCGGCAGAGAGTTCCACCGGCGTGCAGTTCTAAGAAAGAAGCTTTGCTCATGGAATCTACGTTTCCTTCATAAGAAAAAAGCAAAACCTGCTGTGAGTGTGTAACGTTACACATGTTTACACACATGTAGACACCCAGAACCCAATACGTTGTAGCAGAGTATAATTAATAAGTCTACTCCCATTTTTTTTAAATAACATTTATTTTCGGATATTTTCCCGAATAAAACGTGATACTTCTCTCTGACCTCTGTCCTTCCGAACCTCTCGAACCTTTCCTCTCGAACCTTTTCTCTCGAACATTTTCTCTCGAATAGGCCTTTCTGTCTGTGCGCACTTTCCTTTTTTATAGTCTTTTTCTCGTCCCTACTGTAACATCATTTCGCACAAGGCTCGGCGTTTTCATACGCGCGTCCGTGCTCTATTACAAATGACACATGTGGATTATATATTTAGAACTAGAAATATTCTCTTTCAGTTCTTTTTTAATATGTTATAAACGAACCGCGTCTCTAACTGTTCGTTTCTTCGCCGATGAAAACAAAACCAGCTTTTTTATAACGTTCACTTATTTTTGTGATAATTACCTCGACCTTTGTAAACTATTTCTTGTTTTTTTTTTTCAAATTAATCTTATTAAAGTATGCTTATGCTTACATTAATTTAACGGCTAAGGTCTTTTTAAAGGATTCTCTATTAAAAATTGAAACTCTCACGCCCTTAATCTGCTTAAAGTCATTCATCATGCTGAGCGAGCGATATTTACAAAAAAAAAAAAAATCAAGAACAAAGGGAATAAATAACAGATGGACAAAACTTAACTTCTACAGCCCTTCCTTAAGCGACGCCACGCTCTGGTAATACTTTATACACATCTATTTCGTGTTAAATTATTTCACGTGCTTCTTACTTATTATGTGTTTCACCTGCCTATAAGTTATTGGGATTTTCCCAATTATATTTCGTAACAAAAATATTGTGACGCCGACAATAAGAAAGGAACACTAAAGCAGATGAAAATGTTTTAAAAACTTGTTTTTGAGAGAAAAGAGAGGAAAAGCAAAAGAAATCTTCTTACAAACAGTTTGAATTTGAAAGTTTGTATCTGAAAGATACGCACTTTTAACAGTTTTAAATTTCCTGCTTTATATTGCTTGGGTGAGAAAGAAAACAAGTGGTGACTTCTGTGTCTCAGTTGCTGATTTTTGAAAAGATTGCTCTCGTGGGAGTTTCGTAAAAATCTAAAAAAGGTAGCTTGCCTTTGGCTGTTTTTTTTTTATTAAATCACAAGGCACTTATGTTAGCGACCGTAATGATTCAAATAAGAGATAAAATGAACATTTCTAAAAAGAGATATTAAAACTAAACTAACGAGGCAAAAAATTATATAAAAATAGTAAAACTAAACGAAAAAGATAAAACTAATAAATTATAGCACGAAAAGATCAAAACTAAAGAAATAAAAATGAAATTTATAAAAAGAAAATATTGAAACGAATAGAAAGTTGAAGAAATTAAAATTTATAAAAATAAATGCTTAAAACGAAAAAAAAAATAAAAATGAAATTTTTAAAAGAAAATATTAAAACGAATAGAAAGTTGAAGAAATTAAAATTTATAAAAATAAATGCTTAAAATGAAAAAAAAAAGAAAAATGAAATTTTTAAAAGAAAATATTGGAACGAATAGAAAGTTGTAGAAATTAAAATTTATAAAAATAAATGCTTAAAATGAAAAAAAAAAAGAAAAATGAAATTTTTAAAAGAAAATATTGGAACGAATAGAAAGTTTTAGAAATTAAAATTTATAAAAATAAATGCTTAAAATGAAAAAAAAACAAACGAAAAATGACATTTTTAAAAGAAAATATTGGAACGAATAGAAAGTTGTAGAAATTAAAATTTATAAAAATAAATGCTTAAAATGAAAAAAAAAGAAGAAAAATGAAATTTTTAAAAGAAAATATTAAAACGAATAGAAAGTTGAAGAAATTTAAATTTATAAAAATAAATGCTTAAAATGAAAAAAAAAAGAAAAATGAAATTTATAAAAAAAAAATATTGGAACGAATAGAAAGTTGTAGAAATTAAAATTTATAAAAATAAATGCTTAAAACGAAAAAAAAATAAAAATGAAATTTTTAAAAGAAAATATTAAAACGAATAGAAAGTTGTAGAAATTAAAATTTATAAAAATAAATGCTTAAAACGAAAAAAAAATAAAAATGAAATTTTTAAAAGAAAATATTGAAACGAATAGAAAGTTGTAGAAATTAAAATTTATAAAAATAAATGCTGAAAACGAAAAAAAAAATAAAAATAAAATTTTAAAAAAGAAAATATTGAAACGAATAGAAAGTTGTAGAAATTAAAATTTATAAAAATAAATGCTTAAAACGAAAAAAAAATAAAAATGAAATTTTTAAAAGAAAATATTAAAATGAATAGAAAGTTTTAGAAATTAAAATTTATAAAAATAAATGCTTAAAACGAAAAAAAAATAAAAATGAAATTTTTAAAAGAAAATATTGAAACAAATAGAAAGTTGTAGAAATTAAAATTTATAAAAATAAATGCTTAAAACGAAAAAAAAATAAAAATGAAATTTTTAAAAGAAAATATTGAAACGAATAGAAAGTTGTAGAAATTAAAATTTATAAAAATTAATGCTTAAAACGAAAAAAAAAAAAATAAAAATGAAATTTTTAAAAGAAAATATTGGAACGAATAGAAAGTTGTAGAAATTAAAATTTATAAAAATCAATGCTTAAAACGAAAAAAAATTAAAAATGAAATTTTTTAAAAAAAATATTAAAACGAATAGAAAGTTGTAGAAATTAAAATTTATAAAAATAAATGCTTAAAACGAAAAAAAAATAAAAATGAAATTTTAAAAAGAAAATATTGAAACGAATAGAAAGTTGTAGAAATTAAAATTTATAAAAATAAATGCTTAAAACGAAAAAAAAAATAAAAATGAAATTTTTAAAAGAAAATATTGGAACGAATAGAAAGTTGTAGAAATTAAAATTTATAAAAATAAATTCTTAAAACGAAAAAAAAATAAAAATGAAATTTTTAAAAGAAAATATTAAAACGAATAGAAAGTTGTAGAAATTAAAATTTATAAAAATAAATGCTTAAAACGAAAAAAATATAAAAATGAAATTTTTAAAAAGAAAATATTGAAACATATAGAAAGTTGTAGAAATTAAAAGTTATAAAAATAAATGCTTAAAACGAAAAAAAAAATAAAAATGAAATTTATAAAAAAAAAATATTGGAACGAATAGAAAGTTGTAGAAATTAAAATTTATAAAAATAAATGCTTAAAACGAAAAAAAAAGAAAAATGAAATTTTTAAAAGAAAATATCAAAATGAATAGAAAGTTGTAGAAATTAAAATTTATAAAAATAAATGCTTAAAACGAAAAAAAAAAAAATGAAATTTTTAAAAGAAAATATTGAAACGAATAGAAAGTTGTAGAAATTAAAATTTATAAAAATAAATGTTTAAAACGAAAAAAAAAATAAAAATGAAATTTTTAAAAGAAAATATTGGAACGAATAGAAAGTTGTAGAAATTTAAATTTATAAAAATAAATGCTTCAAACGAAAAAAAAATAAAAATGAAATTTTTAAAAGAAAATATTAAAACAAATAGAAAGTTGTAGAAATTAAAATTTATAAAAATAAATGCTTAAAACGAAAAAAACAAAAATGAAATTTATAAAAGAAAATATTAAAACGAAAAGAAAGTTGTAGAAATTAAAATTTATAAAAATAAATGCTTAAAACGAAAAAAAAAATGAAATTTTTAAAAGAAAATATTAAAACGAATAGAAAGTTGTAGAAATTAAAATTTATAAAAATAAATGCTTAAAACGAAAAAAAAAATGAAATTTTTAAAAGAAAATATTAAAACGAATAGAAAGTTGTAGAAATTAAAATTTATAAAAATAAATGCTTAAAACGAAAAAAAAAAAAATGAAATTTATAAAAAGAAAATATTAAAACGAATAGAAAGTTGTTGAAATTAAAATTTATAAAAATAAATGCTTAAAACGAAAAAAAAATAAAAATGAAATTTTTAAAAGAAAATATTAAAACGAATAGAAAGTTGTAGAAATTTAAATTTATAAAAATAAATGCTTAAAACGAAAAAAAAATAAAAATGAAATTTTTAAAAGAAAATATTAAAATGAATAGAAAGTTTTAGAAATTAAAATTTATAAAAATAAATGCTTAAAACGAAAAAAAAATAAAAATGAAATTTTTAAAAGAAAATATTGAAACGAATAGAAAGTTGTAGAAATTAAAATTTATAAAAATAAAAGTTTAAAACGAAAAAAAAAAAAAATGAAATTTTTAAAAGAAAATATTGGAACGAATAGAAAGTTGTAGAAATTTAAATTTATAAAAATAAATGCTTAAAACGAAAAAAAAATAAAAATGAAATTTTTAAAAGAAAATATTAAAACGAATAGAAAGTTGTAGAAATTAAAATTTATAAAAATAAATGCTTAAAACGAAAAAAAATTAAAAATGAAATTTTTAAAAGAAAATATTGAAACGAATAGAAAGTTGTAGAAATTAAAATTTATAAAAATAAATGCTTAAAACAAAAAAAAATATAAAAATGAAATTTTTAAAAAGAAAATATTGAAACATATAGAAAGTTGTAGAAATTAAAAGTTATAAAAATAAATGCTTAAAACGAAAAAAAAAAATAAAAATGAAATTTATAAAAAAAAAATATTGGAACGAATAGAAAGTTGTAGAAATTAAAATTTATAAAAATAAATTCTTAAAACGAAAAAAAAAGAAAAATGAAATTTTTAAAAGAAAATATCAAAATGAATAGAAAGTTGTAGAAATTAAAATTTATAAAAATAAATGCTTAAAACGAAAAAAAAAAAAATGAAATTTTTAAAAGAAAATATTGAAACGAATAGAAAGTTGTAGAAATTAAAATTTATAAAAATAAATGTTTAAAACGAAAAAAAAAATAAAAATGAAATTTTTAAAAGAAAATATTGGAACGAATAGAAAGTTGTAGAAATTTAAATTTATAAAAATAAATGCTTAAAACGAAAAAAACAAAAATGAAATTTATAAAAGAAAATATTAAAACGAAAAGAAAGTTTTAGAAATTAAAATTTATAAAAATAAATGCTTAAAACGAAAAAAAAAAATGAAATTTTTAAAAGAAAATATTAAAACGAATAGAAAGTTGTAGAAATTAAAATTTATAAAAATAAATGCTTAAAACGAAAAAAAAAAAATGAAATTTTTAAAAGAAAATATTAAAACGAATAGAAAGTTGTAGAAATTAAAATTTATAAAAATAAATGCTTAAAACGAAAAAAAAAAAAATGAAATTTATAAAAAGAAAATATTAAAACGAATAGAAAGTTGTTGAAATTAAAATTTATAAAAATAAATGCTTAAAACGAAAAAAAAATAAAAATGAAATTTTTAAAAGAAAATATTAAAACGAATAGAAAGTTGTAGAAATTTAAATTTATAAAAATAAATGCTTAAAACGAAAAAAAAATAAAAATGAAATTTTTAAAAGAAAATATTAAAATGAATAGAAAGTTTTAGAAATTAAAATTTATAAAAATAAATGCTTAAAACGAAAAAAAAATAAAAATGAAATTTTTAAAAGAAAATATTGAAACGAATAGAAAGTTGTAGAAATTAAAATTTATAAAAATAAAAGTTTAAAACGAAAAAAAAAAAAAAATGAAATTTTTAAAAGAAAATATTGGAACGAATAGAAAGTTGTAGAAATTTAAATTTATAAAAATAAATGCTTAAAACGAAAAAAAAATAAAAATGAAATTTTTAAAAGAAAATATTAAAACGAATAGAAAGTTGTAGAAATTAAAATTTATAAAAATAAATGCTTAAAACGAAAAAAAATTAAAAATGAAATTTTTAAAAGAAAATATTGAAACGAATAGAAAGTTGTAGAAATTAAAATTTATAAAAATAAATGCTTAAAACAAAAAAAAAAATAAAAATGAAATTTTTAAAAGAAAATATTGAAACGAATAGAAAGTTGTAGAAATTAAAATTTATAAAAATAAATGCTTAAAACGAAAAAAAAAAATAAAAATGAAATTTTTAAAAGAAAATATTAGAACGAATAGAAAGTTGTAGAAATTAAAATTTATAAAAATAAATGCTGAAAACGAAAAAAAAAAAAATTAAATTTTTAAAAGAAAATATTAAAACGAATAGAAAGTTGTAGAAATTTAAATTTATAAAAATAAATGCTTAAAACGAAAAAAATAAAAAATAAAATTTTTAAAAAGAAAATATTGAAACGAATAGAAAGTGGTAGAAATTAAAATTTATAAAAATAAATGCTTAAAACCAAAAAAAAAATAAAAATGAAATTTTTAAAAGAAAATATTAAAACGAATAGAAAGTTGTAGAAATTAAAATTTATAAAAATAAATGCTTAAAACGAAAAAAAAATAAAAATGAAATTTATAAAAGAAAATATTAAAACGAATAGAAAGTTGTAGAAATTAAAATTTATAAAAATAAATGCTTAAAACGAAAAAAAAAAAAATGAAATTTTTAAAAGAAAATATTAAAACGAATAGAAAGTTGTAGAAATTAAAATTTATAAAAATAAATGCTTAAAACGAAAAAAAAAATAAAAATGAAATTTTTAAAAGAAAATATTGAAACGAATAGAAAGTTGTAGAAATTAAAATTTATAAAAATAAATGCTTAAAACGAAAAAAAAATAAAAATGAAATTTTTAAAAGAAAATATTGAAACGAATAGAAAGTAGTAGAAATTAAAATTTATAAAAATAAATGTTTAAAACGAAAAAAAAAAAAAATGAAATTTTTAAAAGAAAATATTGGAACGAATAGAAAGTTGTAGAAATTTAAATTTATAAAAATAAATGCTTAAAACGAAAAAAAATAAAAATGAAATTTTTAAAAGAAAATATTAAAACGAATAGAAAGTTGTAGAAATTAAAATTTATAAAAATAAATGCTTAAAACGAAAAAAAATTAAAAATGAAATTTTTAAAAGAAAATATTGAAACGAATAGAAAGTTGTAGAAATTAAAATTTATAAAAATAAATGCTTAAAACAAAAAAAAAATAAAAATGAAATTTTTAAAAGAAAATATTGAAACGAATAGAAAGTTGTAGAAATTAAAATTTATAAAAATAAATGCTTAAAACGAAAAAAAAAAAAATGAAATTTTTAAAAGAAAATATTAGAACGAATAGAAAGTTGTAGAAATTAAAATTTATAAAAATAAATGCTGAAAACGAAAAAAAAAAAATGAAATTTTTAAAAGAAAATATTAAAACGAATAGAAAGTTGTAGAAATTAAAATTTATAAAAATAAATGCTTAAAACGAAAAAAAAATAAAAATGAAATTTTTAAAAGAAAATATTAAAACGAATAGAAAGTTGTAGAAATTTAAATTTATAAAAATAAATGCTTAAAACGAAAAAAAAAATAAAAATGAAATTTATAAAAAGAAAATATTGAAACGAATAGAAAGTTGTAGAAATTAAAATTTATAAAAATAAATGTTTAAAACGAAAAAAAAAAAAAAAATGAAATTTTTAAAAGAAAATATTGGAACGAATAGAAAGTTGTAGAAATTAAAATTTATAAAAATAAATGCTTAAAACGAAAAAAAAATAAAAATGAAATTTTTAAAAGAAAATATTAAAACGAATAGAAAGTTGTAGAAATTAAAATTTATAAAAATAAATGCTGAAAACGAAAAAAAATTAAAAATGAAATTTTTAAAAGAAAATATTGAAACGAATAGAAAGTTGTAGAAATTAAAATTTATAAAAATAAATGCTTAAAACAAAAAAAAAATAAAAATGAAATTTTTAAAAGAAAATATTGAAACGAATAGAAAGTTGTAGAAATTAAAATTTATAAAAATAAATGCTTAAAACGAAAATAAAAAATAAAAATGAAATTTTTAAAAGAAAATATTAGAACGAATAGAAAGTTGTAGAAATTAAAATTTATAAAAATAAATGCTGAAAACGAAAAAAAAAAAATTAAATTTTTAAAAGAAAATATTAAAACGAATAGAAAGTTGTAGAAATTAAAATTTATAAAAATAAATGCTTAAAACGAAAAAAATAAAAAATAAAATTTTTAAAAAGAAAATATTGAAACGAATAGAAAGTGGTAGAAATTAAAATTTATAAAAATAAATGCTTAAAACCAAAAAAAAAATAAAAATGAAATTTTTAAAAGAAAATATTAAAACGAATAGAAAGTTGTAGAAATTAAAATTTATAAAAATAAATGCTTAAAACGAAAAAAAAATAAAAATGAAATTTATAAAAGAAAATATTAAAACGAATAGAAAGTTGTAGAAATTAAAATTTATAAAAATAAATGCTTAAAACGAAAAAAAAAAAATGAAATTTTTAAAAGAAAATATTAAAACGAATAGAAAGTTGTAGAAATTAAAATTTATAAAAATAAATGCTTAAAACGAAAAAAAAAAATTAAATTTTTAAAAGAAAATATTAAAACGAATAGAAAGTTGTAGAAATTAAAATTTATAAAAATAAATGCTTAAAACGAAAAAAAAAAAAAATGAAATTTATAAAAAGAAAATATTAAAACGAATAGAAAGTTGTAGAAATTAAAATTTATAAAAATAAATGCTTAAAACGAAAAAAAAAGAAAAATGAAATTTTTAAAAGAAAATATTAAAATGAATAGAAAGTTGTAGAAATTAAAATTTATAAAAATAAATGCTTAAAACGAAAAAAAAAATAAAAATGAAATTTTTAAAAGAAAATATTGAAACGAATAGAAAGTTGTAGAAATTAAAATTTATAAAAATAAATGCTTAAAACGAAAAAAAAATAAAAATGAAATTTTTAAAAGAAAATATTGAAACGAATAGAAAGTAGTAGAAATTAAAATTTATAAAAATAAATGTTTAAAACGAAAAAAAAAAAAAAATGAAATTTTTAAAAGAAAATATTGGAACGAATAGAAAGTTGTAGAAATTTAAATTTATAAAAATAAATGCTTAAAACGAAAAAAAAATAAAAATGAAATTTTTAAAAGAAAATATTAAAACGAATAGAAAGTTGTAGAAATTAAAATTTATAAAAATAAATGCTTAAAACGAAAAAAAATTAAAAATGAAATTTTTAAAAGAAAATATTGAAACGAATAGAAAGTTGTAGAAATTAAAATTTATAAAAATAAATGCTTAAAACAAAAAAAAAATAAAAATGAAATTTTTAAAAGAAAATATTGAAACGAATAGAAAGTTGTAGAAATTAAAATTTATAAAAATAAATGCTTAAAACGAAAAAAAAAAAAATGAAATTTTTAAAAGAAAATATTAGAACGAATAGAAAGTTGTAGAAATTAAAATTTATAAAAATAAATGCTGAAAACGAAAAAAAAAAAATGAAATTTTTAAAAGAAAATATTAAAACGAATAGAAAGTTGTAGAAATTAAAATTTATAAAAATAAATGCTTAAAACGAAAAAAAAATAAAAATGAAATTTTTAAAAGAAAATATTAAAACGAATAGAAAGTTGTAGAAATTTAAATTTATAAAAATAAATGCTTAAAACGAAAAAAAAAATAAAAATGAAATTTATAAAAAGAAAATATTGAAACGAATAGAAAGTTGTAGAAATTAAAATTTATAAAAATAAATGCTTAAAACGAAAAAAAAAAAAAATGAAATTTTTAAAAGAAAATATTAAAACGAATAGAAAGTTGTAGAAATTAAAATTTATAAAAATAAATTCTTAAAACGAAAAAAAAATAAAAATGAAATTTTTAAAAGAAAACATTAAAATGAATAGAAAGTTGTAGAAATTAAAATTTATAAAAATAAATGCTTAAAACGAAAAAAAAAAAAAATGAAATTTTTAAAAGAAAATATTGGAACGAATAGAAAGTTGTAGAAATTAAAATTTATAAAAATAAATGCTTAAAACGAAAAAAAAAAAAAATGAAATTTGTAAAAGAAAATATTGAAACGAATAGAAAGTTGTAGAAATTAAAATTTATAAAAATAAATGCTTAAAACGGAAAAAAAAGAAAAATGAAATTTTTAAAGAAAATATTAGAACGAATAGAAAGTTGTAGAAATTAAAATTTATAAAAATAAATTCTTAAAACGAAAAAAAAATAAAAATGAAATTTTTAAAAGAAAATATTAAAACGAATAGAAAGTTGTAGAAATTAAAATTTATAAAAATAAATGCTTAAAACGAAAAAAAAAAAATAAAAATGAAATTTTTAAAAAGAAAATATTGAAACGAATAGAAAGTTGTAGAAATTAAAATTTATAAAAATAAATGCTTAAAACAAAAAAAAAAATAAAAATGAAATTTTTAAAAGAAAATATTGAAACGAATAGAAAGTTGTAGAAATTAAAATTTATAAAAATAAATGCTTAAAACGAAAAAAAAAATAAAAATGAAATTTTTAAAAGAAAATATTAGAACGAATAGAAAGTTGTAGAAATTAAAATTTATAAAAATAAATTCTTAAAACGAAAAAAAAATAAAAATGAAATTTTTAAAAGAAAATATTGAAACGAATAGAAAGTTGTAGAAATTAAAATTTATAAAAATAAATGCTTAAAACGAAAAAAAAATAAAAATGAAATTTTTAAAAAGTAAATATTGAAACGAATAGAAAGTTGTAGAAATTAAAATTTATAAAAATAAATGCTTAAAACGAAAAAAAAAAATAAAAATGAAATTTTTAAAAGAAAATATTAAAACGAATAGAAAGTTGTAGAAATTAAAATTTATAAAAATAAATGCTTAAAACGAAAAAAAAAGAAAAATGAAATTTTTAAAAGAAAATATTGAAACGAATAGAAAGTTGTAGAAATTTAAATTTATAAAAATAAATGCTTAAAACGAAAAAAAAAAAAATGAAATTTATAAAAAGAAAATATTGAAACGAATAGAAAGTTGTAGAAATTTAAATTTATAAAAATAAATGCTTAAAACGAAAAAAAAAAGAAAAATGAAATTTTTAAAAGAAAATATTAAAACGAATAGAAAGTTGTAGAAATTAAAATTTATAAAAATAAATGCTTAAAACGAAAAAAAAAATAAAAATGAAAGTTTTAAAAGAAAATATTGAAACGAATAGAAAGTTGTAGAAATTAAAATTTATAAAAATAAATGCTTAAAACGAAAAAAAAAATAAAAATGAAATTTTTAAAAGAAAATATTGGAACGAATAGAAAGTTGTAGAAATTAAAATTTATAAAAATAAATGCTTAAAACGAAAAAAAAATAAAAATGAAATTTTTAAAAGAAAATATTAAAACGAATAGAAAGTTGTAGAAATTAAAATTTATAAAAATAAATGCTTAAAACGAAAAAAAAATAAAAATGAAATTTTTAAAAAGAAAATATTGAAACGAATAGAAAGTTGTAGAAATTAAAATTTATAAAAATAAATGCTTAAAACGAAAAAAAAATAAAAATGAAATTTTTAAAAGAAAATATTAAAACGAATAGAAAGTTGTAGAAATTAAAATTTATAAAAATAAATGCTTAAAACGAAAAAAAAATAAAAATCAAATTTTTAAAAGAAAATATTAAAACGAATAGAAAGTTGTAGAAATTAAAATTTATAAAAATAAATGCTTAAAACGAAAAAAAAATAAAAATGAAATTTATAAAAAGAAAATATTGAAACGAATAGAGAGTTGTAGAAATTAAAATTTATAAAAATAAATGCTTAAAACGAAAAAAAAATAAAAATGAAATTTTTAAAAGAAAATATTAAAACGAATAGAAAGTTGTAGAAATTAAAATTTATAAAAATAAATGCTTAAAACGAAAAAAAAAAAATAAAAATGAAATTTTTAAAAGAAAATATTAAAACGAATAGAAAGTTGTAGAAATTAAAATTTATAAAAATAAATGCTTAAAACGAAAAAAAAAAATAAAAATGAAATTTTTAAAAGAAAATATTAAAACGAATAGAAAGTTGTAGAAATTAAAATTTATAAAAATAAATGCTTAAAACGAAAAAAAAATGAAATTTATAAACGAAAATATTAAAACGAAAAAAAGGTAAAAATAAAAAAAAATCATAAAAAGATTAAAATGAAAGAAAAAAATTGAAAATTTGAAAAGGAACGATTAAAACAAAGAAATTAAAATAGAAATTTATAAAAAGAAAATATAATAAACAAATAAAGTAAAATTAAAATTCATAAAAAGAAATAAAAAAAGAAATTAAATTGAATATTTATAAAAAGAAAAGCTTAAAACGAAACGAAACATGTAAAAATAAAAATATAACGGTAAAAGATTGAAACGAAAAACGTAATAATGAAATTTATAAAAAAATAAAGATTTAAACGAGACAAAACAGGTAAAAGTGAAAATGTATTTATAAAAATGATTAAAATGAAACGAAACAGGTAAAAGTGAAAATTTATTTAAAAGAAAATGATTAAAACGAAACGAAATGAAACAGGTAAAAATGAAAATTTATAAAAAGAAAATATTAGAACGAAACGTGGAAATAGAAATGTTTGAAAGGGAAATATTAAACCGAAATGAAAGACACAAAACTGAAAATTAATAAAAATAAGATAATGTCACGAAACTAAAAAGGTAAAACTGAAAAAATGTTAAAATGAAAAGACAAAGATGAAAGGAAAGAGGTAAAAATAAAAACTTATAAAAAGATTACGCGAAACGAAAAATGTAAAAACGTAAACTCATAACAAAGGAAAAGAGAATTGATTAACTGAAAGGAAATTAAAAGGAAAAATTGGAAAATGGTTAAGAAAATATTTTAACAAAAAGTACAAAATGTCGGAATCAAACGCAAGATGTCACGTGGTTATCGACATCCATTTTGACGAAAAAGAAGAAGGCCATCGACATGAATGGAATGGGTTTAGGAAATGTTAGTGAATTAAAATCGCATATCAAATGCAAGTCCTTTACATTTTAGAAAAAAAAAGACATTCCGACGACCTTGGGAAATGTGCACCGATCACAAAGTAATCAAGTTCAAAAGGGTCGTAAGCGTTGAAACAAAATATCTCTTAATTTAAGGAGAAAACGTATCCATCGACCGTGCAATTTTTTCGTTTTGTTATACCTGCTTGTTATAAAAGTATGTAGTTTTTTTATTAGGTATCATTCCATTGTGACCGCCTGTTCAAACTTTTCATTCAGATGGAAAAGTTTATACATTTTTGCTAAAGAGTTGCCGCTTATTAATACACAAAAGCTACTCGAGAACAATAGTTAAATTAATGTCTGGTGAGGGGTAAAAAAAAACGTGATTATTAGTAATAATGGTCTAAATAGGGCAACTTTATTTTAAAGGACGGCTCAGCAGTAATTTATTAACGTTGGATTCAAAAGGACCATATTGTAGTCAGTTGGGAAACAACCCCGTAGCATTGTGTTCCACAGACGGTTAATTCTAGTAAATGAACTTTGATCGTCGAGGTTTTGTTTAATTTTTGGCACAGACACGCACAGACAGACATATAGATAGATAGGTAGATAGATAGATAGATAGATAGATAAATAGATAATAAAGGAATTTATTGACAGTGATTGTAAAGATGGTGAGTTCCCTCAATCGAGCTAGAAGACTACTCACACCTGAAAGTATCCTGTACCTGAACAAGGCCACCATTCGCCCATGCATGGAGTATTGTTGCCACATGTGTGCTGATGCATCTACCACTAATCTTTGGGGTCACCAACTATCAAGGTCTGGAGGCCACTCAAGGATAAGGGTTATTGAGTGTACAGTAGTCAATAGGATAATTTCGTAGTAATCGTTAATAGTGGAAATTTGGTAAATTGGATTATTTAAGGGGAAGGTTCATCAAGAATTTGTTTACGTTGGACTTGAAGACAACCAAATTGTAGTCAGCTGAAAATAGACAGACAGAAGAAAATTTCACAGGCGCGCAGTTCTAATAAAGAAGCTTTTTTCATGGAATCTACGTTTCGGTTTAGGCAAAGATAAAGAGTGTGGAAAATTATTGACAGTAGTTTTAGCTAGACGGGTGTTTTTCATGAAAATTTTGCGAGGGAGAGACAATAGATTGGATCTCAGTCGAACACTTTCCATGGAAATAACGATAAAGCAGAGACATGATCGCAACGTCTCTTCTGAAAAAAAAAGTGCATTCAAAAGAAACAGACCAAATAAAAAGCACATTGTCTCCAAAAATTCCTGAAAGTAAAACTACTTCAGAAAATGCAACACTCATAAAGATTGGCTCTAAAAATGTTCTATCCGTCAACCCTGTACAAAAATATAACAGTGGCCCCTTTAATGTAGCCTCGTTATCGAATAAAATTGGAATAATATATGATCATTGTTGTAATGGTGGGGGAACTACACCTCTTAGTAATTTCGATGTGCAGCCGTCCTTTATTGAAGAAAGAAGTTTACAAAACATTACGTAAAAATGGAACATTCGAAAGAAAGAGAAAAAGAACATTGGCTGCCAAAAAGTACTAGATTAATAGAGTAAATTAAAGATTATCTGTTAGAATGTGATTTTATTATTTGTATTGAACTGTGTAGCATAATATTACTTTCTGAGTATTTATTAGTAATTATTAATCTATATCATTTGGTTCAGTTCTATATTTAAAGTACAATGGGATTCTATTTTCCCATAATAAACTCATATTTGTTGCGTGTTGTTGGTTTTCCTACCAAACCCCAAACAAAAACAAGCAAGTAAACTAATTTATTGCATTATCCAAAAAATATCAGTTTTATCAAAACCTATTTGTTGATTAAATATATTTCTCATTCTGTGAATTTTCCATGAGTCACGCTAGTATTATAATAATATAAATACAACACCACGTCCTCTTTGAATGTGTCGCAGCAAGGTAACAACACATTAATTCATTGTTTTGCTATTATTTACTATTAGCAGGACCCGTTAACTGGCGTTTCCCGGTTGACACAGCTCTTCTCGTAAAATATTAAAGTACGGTTGTTGTTGCTGGCCAATAAACACCCCCACATTTCTCATGTTTAGAACGGCTTTCGGAATAGACATCCCCAACTTCTCATGTTAAGAACGGCTTCCGGAATAAAAAAACTAATGTAAAAATTATCTCTAAATAAAAAGTATAGTTATTATCTTCTGTATTGAGCGACGCTAATCTGTTATTATGTTTAAACTTGTGTATTTTTTTTTCAGCACGATTGTAATTTTTAGAGAGGGGCGACCCATTGGTTAATATGTTTAATTTTGTTATTTTTTAGCGACATCAATAGGTTCATATGTTTACCTTTGTTTTTATTTCAGCATGCGTGTAATCTGTACAGTGCGACGACAGTTGGTTAATATGCTTAATTTTGTTGTTTTTAGCGACGCCAATTGGTTAATATCTTTACATTTTTTTCTCAGCACGATACAATATGCAGATAGCTACGACAATCGATTAACATGTTGAATTGTGTTGTGGTTTTTAGCATGATTTTTCTTTCTTTAGAAAGCTACGCCATATTGTATACTTTCTGGATTGTGTTCGTTTATTTATTGTAGAAGTGGATTCCGGAATATGCGAATAGTTACTTATCAGTCAATGAAAATGGGCGGAATTACAGAAAGGAGAATATATTATTTTTGAACAAGGAAATAGGAAGATTATGTTATGTGTATATCTGCAATAACCAATTAACGGCGGTGCAAGCACAATATCGTAAGAAAATATAGAATTTGACCCGGTCCCAAAAGGTAGCAGTGGAAGCACTAAATATTGAGAGAGAAAAATAGGAATTACTTCCTTTGTAGCGAGTGTGATGACCTTGCTCATCCGATGTAATATAACAATTTATTATCACGAGTGAATGTGGCAGAAATGATGGTCGTAAGCTACACAAGATGGTAACTGTCAGGGTAGATGCATTGAGTTTATATGTAGTCCAAAGGTGAATTTCTACAGTCAAAATATTATATATGGAGATTAGTAAGATTCACCTGCTCTCTATCGCTTCGCAATTTAATTCTTATTCATTACTAGCAAGAGGACCCGAAGTTGCCCGGAATTGAATGATGACCAATGAATGTTTGATACTCCTATATTTTTTATTGTAGTCGAAATCGATGAAATCGGCAATTTTTCAATCAAATTCATTGATTGTCAGCTCTAGTTGAGGACCCTTGCGGTGTATTTCGAAGAAGCTTTACATGCCCTCCCCCGCAGCGATTTTGTCTACAAAACATTGTAGTCTACATTGCACTGTAGAGAACCTACTGCTGTTTTTATGAAGAATATTTTTGTATATAATGGCTTGAATTAAAGTTTAAAATTCAAACGTCAAGTATCATGATTCACTTATGCTCTAAACAGAAACATTCATTTTGTATGCGCTCCTGTCATAGCAAAGTACTTTCTGTTGATTTTGTATAACTGACCTTACTGCTTGTGGGGTGATAATGGCTTGAATTATAGTTTAAAATAAAAAAATAAAGTATCATAGTGAAATTGTGCTTCAAACAAAAAACGTTCGGGCGCGGCTATGTCACATCAAATAACTTGCTGCAGTTCGGCTTGCACTTGTTATGTTAGGCTGTGTAAATTGTTAACTTTGTGTCAAAATCGCATGCTCCTTTATTTATCTACTTACTTCTTTTATCGAAGATATTCTGATACAAAATCCATTTAAGAACAATGTAAGGCACATAAAGTTACCTCCTGTGAAATTTCATAAAAAGGGGCCCCGTCGTATTCGGAGTCCAAAAAGCACGAACTCACACACAGACAAACACATACAAGTTCCTTATATATATATATATATATATATATATATATATATATATATATATATATATATATATATATATTTTAATGCTAGGTTTATTTATGGTGTCTTTTAAATTCAATAAAAACCCTCCTAAATTTGCTGATGAGGAGACCTTGCTTACCAAAAAACTATATATAATTATTCTACATAACTTGATGTATACCACAATAAAAAGCATTGTTTTCCGAAACGATCGTACAGATAATTGATTTTGTTGTTGTTCCTTCTTATGAAACTGATTTTTAATTTAATTAAAATTTGATTTTTAAATTTTAAATTGTAAATCACATTTCTTAATATATATATATATATATATATATATATATATATATATATATTGAAAGAATAACGAAAGTATATATTCCAATGTTCCTGATGTTGACCATTTTATAATTTATTCCTTTAATTCAGTTGCCATTTACAGTTCTTGAGAGTATGTTCTGTAGCACAAAATCGATCGCTTAATTATTATATCAATTAGTGAATCTATTTTGCCCTTAACTCATCAAAAGAAATAGCAACAATCAATCCATCATGACATGATTAAAATCCGAAAATTGGAAGAGAAACTATAAATACCTTATAATACGTTTTTCTCTCCTTCCCCTTTTTTCTTATTTCCTCCTTTAATTTAACTTATAATTCCAAAATAAATTATAAGATGGTCAACATCAGGAACTTTGGAATATATGCTTTTGTTATTCATTTACTATATTGCTCTGTAATTACATTAAGCTTCTTAAATAAGGATTGTTATATATTATAAGGAAATAAAACATATTTCCACAAATATATATATATATATATATATAAGCTTATTTGCTTATTTAAATGAAGCCATATTATAATTAAAAAGGGGCCTTTTTTTTTCTAATATGCGTCTTGCGTATTTTATAAAGCAGATAAATCCTTTCGTAAAGATATTATCCTCTCTTGCCGTATAATCATGTAATTCAAATGTAGTTGTAATGCAGAATTTGTTGGTAGGAGTGCATTGTGATGTGCCATCCAATAACACATACCTACTGCCACCTACCTTGAAAATGCTGCTGTGAAACCTGACATAGTTATATGGAATAAGTCAGAGAGAGAGTTGCAACCTTGATTGGAGTGTTCCTAATGATGGCGGTCTGAACAGAGCTGAAAGAGAGAAACAGACCAAATATCAAGGTCTCATGTATGATATGAAAAGAAACTGGAATCTTAAGGAGATATCAATCATACCAATTATCATAGGTACCATAGGGCTTATGAAGAAGAACCTGAAGTCCTACCTAACTAATATTCCTGGTGAACCTAGTGCAAAAGAGATCCAGACAGTTGCACTTAAGGGAACAACGAGGATACTAAAAAGAGCTCTCGGCTGGTTTCAATGAAAAGCGAGGCAATGTTGGCAGCTGGTTTTGCTGCCCCATACCCAGCGTTACAATCTTCAAAGGAAGAAAAATAAAAAAAATTTTTTTTTAAATTAGGAAGGAACCTACGGACGAATGGACATTCTAAATAATACATCCTGGTTCTCTATAGCTGTCCATACTATTTATTATTCTTACTGAAAACATCATTTGAAGATTTTGGAAACTATTCTCATTCATTTAAAACGACCCCTCCATTGTAAACAGAACGAGTGTTTTTAAGGTTAAACGTAATTAGCCAATAAGATAACCTGCCATTATACATACATATATATATATATATATATATATATATATATATATATATATATATATATATATATATATCTATATCTTTTTTCGTTTTTCTGAAATAGAACTGCTTCAAACTTTGCACGTGAAACATTTTCAAATATTTTTTACTGGTATTTTTTGTTTCTTAATCTCATTCATCTAGAGAAAGTCTCGAAATAAAGACGAAACGTTGATGAACACATAATACGGTTTTATTTCTCTATTTTGTCGGAATACTATTTCCATTATTTTCATCATATATATATATATATATATATATATATATATATATATATATATATATATATATATATTGAGGGATACAAAATTTTATTATGACTATGTAAAGACCAAATTTAAATCTCCTCGAAAACAGTCTTTATTTTAGATTGCAAAATTAAAAACTAAAAATGAATGTGTCAGCTGACCGGTTTCGAAGCTCGCCCAACGGAGTTAAAATCGAGCTTAATTACGTTTTAAAAAGAAAAAAAAAAGAGGGAACAATGAATCGAAGATAAAAAGCAGGGAAGAAAAAAAGGGGGGACTAATTATTAAATAGAAACTAGATTCTCTTTTTTGTTTGCAAAGATAAGGTATTAGAGTTTTAATATATATAGTTTCTTGAATTTTGAGACGGTAAAGAGAGTGCGACTTGCTTAGGATGGAAAAAACGTCGATACTAAAATTCGATTATTTATAAGGTGCTTCGAATTTTAATGCCGACATTTTTTTCCATCCTTAGCAAGTCACACTCTTTTTGCCATTTCCAAATTCTAGAAACTATATATATTAAGACTCTGAGACATTCTCTTTTCTAACAAAAAGACAATCATCATCTTGGTTTTGTTTCGCATCTGTCGTGCTGTTTTTCGCCTTGGAGTATCGGCATGCTTCCATTGCTACGACTGTTATTTTTTTAGGTGGTACTTGTACCTCCATGACCCATCTATAGTTATCACGGTGTTTAGAAACCCAGGATCAATGTTAACAGTGTCTAGTAGGTTCTGTGCAACTTCAAAATGGAAGCCTTTTTGCTCCAGTGGCAACAACTTGAGCACTCTATACATGTTCAAATCATCACGCAAAATTGCATGTGCTGAGTCTTTACTTGGGAAATCTCCCACACGGTTGAACGAGGATCTGCCGTCACTAAATTTCACACTTTCAACAACAGTTCCGAACAGTTATGAATATCCGAGGACGCTGTTTACACTCCGTTGATATGCGGATATGTTTGAATCCGTTGAGTCACTCTTTAATGTGGCTAACACCTATCGCATCTTTTTCAAATACCTGCTGAATTTTACAAATTGTTTCACTTTAAGAATCATTAAGATTTTGACTAAATTTGATGCAGAATCTTTGCTCAACACGTTCATCCATCTTGAGAGAATCGGTAATCCGACGAACACGTTGTGTAGCACCTCACTCAGCGACTGACGCGCTGGAAAGCGGTGACAAAATTCACGCATGCGCATAAAGGTGTCTTCCTTATTTGGCGTCGAGCTATCGTTTTTATTTCGCACGGGAAAAATAAAAGGAAGATACTTTTAAGACATATGTATGAGTAAGCTAATTTTATTTGAAACAAGATAAGTTACATAGTTGAAATCTAGCTAATCGTAGGAAATATGTAATTTAAATCGTCCACATTAAAAGTAAACGTAAAAGAAAGTGAAAAAACCGTCCTGTTATGCAACAAAGAAAAACAAAAAATAGCATCCTGTAAGATTTGCAAAGCCGCCTCGAAATCGAAAAATAAACAAATGATACCCCTACATTTTTTTCAGCGTTTGTTTTTTTTTGGGGGGGGATAGTGGCGTGTTGTTTATGTGTGCATAGGTAAGTGAACGATTATTTGTATTTAATTCTCTATTTATGAGCGGTTATTATTTGTATTTGGTTTATTTTTTTAAAACGATCTCTTCTTGTAGAGAGTGCCGCCATATTTGAAAATTTCTGGAACGTTCGTTTGTGCATTAAGAGGTAGATTTCGGAATAATCGAATTGTCAGCTCTCTAATAATAAGAATAAGCAAAATTTGAGAAGGGAGTATTTATTATTTTTGATCGAGAAATTGAAAGATTGTTGCTTCTAGAAGTTTATGATCCAGTTACGAAGGGTGCAAACAGTATCTATAGAATGTGTATATTTCCTCCCGGTCTTGACTAGGGGTGGTAGGAGGACTTAATATTTAAGGAGAAAAAAAGAACTACTTCCTTTGAAGATGCTGCGATTGTGATGGTGTTGCTCCTAGGATGAAATGTTGGATTTTATTATAACGACTAAATGTGTCAAAAATTTCGTTCTAAAGTTACATAAGATAGTGACTAATAGTCTAGACATAATAAATTTATAGATGGCGTCTGCTGTTGAAAAACTATGGTACTTTAGTTCAGAGGGTAATTTCTTCAATCAAAATTTTATATATAGAGATATTAGTTTCTTACGTTTTTACTCTTCAATAAAAAAAATCTCTCGATAGCCATTTTGACCGGGCAAAACTTGTCAGTTGACATTTGTCTCTAGCTCTTATTGGTTTTAATTAATAAAAAAAAAATTCTCCCTTACTAACGGCGATAAGGAAATTGTGTACCTCGAAGAATTATTACACACACACACACACACACACACACACACACACACACACACACACACACACACATATATTATTACACACACATATGTATATATATGTATGTGTGTGTGTGTGTGTTATAATTATTTCTACAATCAAACAACGCTGCAGACCGGAAGTCAAAGACTCGACTCTCGCCCTAACCATTAGTTGGACATATCTAAAGTCTGGATTCGAAACCCATATCACTTATTTGTGAGGCAAGCTACCACGCCACATACAAGAAGTTTATAAACTAACACAGAACAAGCACACCGCAGAGAGATCGACTGTGGAATATACGTACTTCTTCTCAAGAAGGGTTGTAGTCATCCAACCATAAAGAAACCATGCCGATGCCTCGCAAGCAAGACAATGTACTCCAACAAGCTAAGCCAACGAGCAAATTAAGATAAAATCGACTTAAATTTGCCAAATTCGATTTTTAAATTTTGATCCATTAGCAACGATTTTTACATACTAAAAAAATGAATCGAATTTGTTTCACAAGTTCAACTTTCACACCTGCCTACACTCTCTTTTTTTACATAGGCATCACAACATTATCAAGGCCAAGAGGCCACTCAAGGATAAGGGTTAAAGAGTGTACAGTAGAAATTGGACAATATAGTAATCATTAGTAATGAAAATTTGGTAAATTTGATAACTTATATGGAACGGCTCATCAAGAACTTATTTACGTTAGACTTGAACACAACCATATTGTAGTCAGCCGGAAAGCAGGAAAACGGAAGACAATTCCACAGGCGTGCAGTTCTACGAAAGAAGCTTTGTTCATGGAATCTACGTTTAGGTTTAGGCACAGATAAAGAGTAGGGGAAATTATTGATAGTGTTTACAGCTAGACGAGTGTTTCTTGTGAAAGTTTGGCGAGGGGGGACCATAGATTGAAGCTCAGTCGAACACTTTCCATGAAAATAACGATACATCAGATACAAACTCGCAACATCTCTTCTGTGAGATAGAGGTTGCAAGGAAGAGAAAAGGACATCTCCTACGAGGCTACGAAGTCTATTTTGAACCCTATCAAGGCAGGACAAGTCCTTTCTAGCAGCTCCTGCCCAGATGTGGCAACAGTATTCCATCCTTGGACGTACCTGGCTCTTATATAGATAGAGAATAGCATCAGCAGTGAGAGATCTACCGGATCGATAGAAAGATCCCACCATTTTTCCAGCGGCCTTGGCAACAGATTTGATGTACGTGTTCCATTTAAGATCAGGAGTAATGGTCAAGCCAAGAAGCTTGTCAAAACTTGAGACCTCCTGAAGACGAGAGTCATTCATTTCAATTGATGCCCGATGTGGATCAGAATGTTGATGATGTAAAGAGAGAAGCTTGGTTTTAGATGCATTAAAAGTAACCAGCCACTCCTTACCCCATTGTACTACGTGCTCAAGATCAGAGGAGAGAGAATTGGAGAGAACTTGGTCGTTTACTGTCTTAGATGTGCTACCATAAATGGTAGTGTCGTCAGCATAAATGTCTACAAATGATGTAAGGATGTGATTCGGAAGATCATTAATGTAGATCAGGAAAAGAGTCGGGCCCAGGATGGCCCCCTTAGGGACACCGGCATTAATACTGTGAGCTTCTGATTTTTGCCCTTCAACTACTACTCTTATGAACCTAT